>NC_013486.2:4839398-4856705 GCF_000004555.2 Caenorhabditis briggsae | reverse complement strand
ATCTTCACTGTTATGATATTTTTTAGAATTTCTTTTTTTTTCTTCTAGAATTCCAACTTTCTAAAATCTTATATTTTAAAAAGAAATTCTGAATAACAATGAAGATTTAGCATTTTTCCATTGATTGAATACTTGCTTGCTATTTTTTCAGCTGAAATTTGATTTTTTTTTCAGCCGAATTCTTCGAAAATTCAATTTTGTGACATTAAAATATACTTTTTTCAAAACCGAAGAATTTGAAATTCTGATTTTCTGACGTTATTAGAGGCTGCGAAATGTCCGGTTGCGAAATGTCCGGTTGCGAAATGTCGCGGCTGCGAAATGTCCGGTTGCAAAATGTCCGGTTGCGAAATGTCCGGCTGCGAAATGTCCGGTTGCGAAATGTCCGGTTGCGAAATGTCCGGTTGCGAAATGTCGCGGCGGCGGAATGTCCCGGAGCCAGTATATCACTGGCATCAGGGGGTCTTGCGACACCCTGAAACACGAGGGGGGACGAATGAAAAATGAGGAAACGGTGTTGTATCTTCAGTTCCCTTCCGTTTTCACTTAAGGGGCGGGGCTTAGCACACCTGCACTTATCCCGCCCACCCTCCCCTGGGAAACTCCGCCCCTCTTCTCACACTTTACAAGCCCTAATACGTCTTCAGTTGGTATTTGAAGTAGTAAAAGACAGTAAAACAGGTGCGAAATGGATTCACACCTCAGATTGTAAACCGCCGCAGGTGTCATAAAAGAATAGATATGCTCTCATGGGAAACTATCAAGAGAACTTGAAATTCCAAGTCTAATAGCTCCTTTTAGACATTTTTTCCGAAATTCAGATAAAAACTCACATTGTTCTAAAATAATTATTTGTATAGAAAAGCTAAATAGTGCAACAACAGCCCCCGCTTGTTGTCGTAACTTGGATTACTTTAGACTGGTATACTGGGTTACTGTAGAGATACTGTAGTTAGCTACAAGGTACCTATCTACTATCCAAATAAGGTTATACTGTAGGTATACTGTAGCTATTTGAAAACTCCACGTGGTTAGGTTTACCTGTTGTTTATACGGCCGGCTTACTGTAGACATTTCACTGTAGATACTGTAGCTCTAGAGTAGCTACAGTATCTTCATCTAGAATTCAGGTTTACTGTAGTTGTACTATTGTTCCCAGGAACTACAAAAAATAAAGCATACCGTAACCAATTAAATTCCATTAAATTCGAAAAATTTCAAATTCCCCCTACTTTTTCAGCCATCAGTACCTGGATTTCTGCAAACTGTCAGTGTCCAATCGACGTCACAAAATGAGAAACGGCGAGAAATGCGGAAAGAGGAAAAACGAACGAGAAGAGAGTTGAATCGAGTGATACATGCGTTTGGGGATGAGGAGAAGTTGGAGCTGGAATTGGCAAAAAAGGAAATACAGGTGAAATCTGAAATTTTCCAAATTTTTGAACTTTGGAAGAAACTGAAACTCCGAAGTTTCTAATTTTCGAAATTTTGTAATTTTACTTTATGTAATTTTTTAATTAATGAAATGTTGTAATTTTAATTTTGAGATTCCGGAACTCTATTTCTGTAATTCGAAAATCCATAATTCTGGAATTTTGAATTTTGAAATTTCGAAATTCTGAAAGATTCTAAAAATCTAAAATGCCTATTATCCTATATTTCGATCTTTTGTGATTTTCAAAATTCAAAGATTTTGAGATTCTGAAATTCAAAAATTTTTAATTTGTGAAAAAAACTCAAATTCTAGAATTACGGGAGATTCTGGAAAATGCTTCATTCTGAATTTTTGGAATATCAAGATTTTGGAATTTCGAGATTCCGATTTTCTGCGAACTTTGGAATTTTAGAATTCTAAACTCGAATTTTTGAAGATTCAGAATTTCTGAAAAGTTTTGAAATATTGCCATTTCGAGATTTTGACTTAAATTCTAAAATAATAAATTCCAAAGTTCCAGAATTCGGTAATTGTGACATTCTCAAATTTGGAGCATTTGAGATTCTGAGATTTCGGAACTCTGAAATTTTGAAATTCTGAAATCCAGAAAATCAGAAATTCAGAAAAAATATGTTTTCAAATTCCATAATTCTGAAATTCAGATATTTGGAGATTCTGAAATTCTGGAATCCTGGAATTCCGGAAGATTCAAGCTTCTGATCTTCTGATTATTTGCAGCGTCAACGTCAACTGGAAATCGATTCAATGAAATGGAAACCATCAATTCAAAGCGGCCAGCGAGTCGAAGAAATCTATCCCTACGTTTTTGATGCTCGAATTCAATCTGGCCACACGATTTTCGATATCAATGGAATGAAATTTGCGCTTCCAGAAGGTTCCAGAAGAGACACTTTTAAGACGCATGAAAGTGTTTTGGTACCACCATCGAATAAAGGAGATATTGACAAAATTCAAATTGTTTATATTAAAGATATGGACGAATTGGGACAGAAGGGGTTTAAGGTGAGGCTGTTAATTGTCTGGAATTAGCTGAAAATGGTCCGAAGTGTCCTAGAATGGTCCAAAAACGTCTAATAATCCAAAATTGACTAAAATTGTTACCAAAATGAGAAATTTAGAAAGTCCAAAAATTTTTTGCAAAAGACCATTTTAACCCCCGCTAAAAATGGTCCCAAACAACATGAACTGTGACTAAAATGTATGAAACATAGTTCGAAATTTCTCTGAAAATGGTTCAAAGTTGGTCTAAAATAGCCGAAAATCATTGAAAATTAATTTTAATGGTCTAAAATAGACTTAAATTGTCTGAAATCGACCAGGAATGATTTGGAAAATGATCCTTAAATGATCCAAAGTTCACTAAAAATGGTCCAAAATGGTCTCAAATGGCATAAAATCACTCAAAATTAAATTTGAAATGGTCAAGATTGATTTTAAACTTTCCAAATTTGGTCTAAAAGTGACCCGAATTTCGTTCAAAACGGTCCAAAACCTAAGAAAGTGGTTCGAAATTCGCTAAAAATGGTCTTGTGGTCCACTGCCAGAAACCTAAAATTGTAAAAAATGAGCCGAAATGCTCTAAAAATGCCTCCATCTCTTAATTTCTCAAATTTTTCCAGGGTTTCGAAAAGCTGAACGTGATCCAATCGATCGTATTCGAACAAGCGTACAAAACCAAAGAGAATCTTCTGATTTGTGCACCGACTGGAGCCGGAAAAACGAACATCGCAATGTTGACAATTTTGAATACAATTCATGAGCATCAGAATTCGAGAGGAGAAATTATGAAGGACGACTTTAAGATTATCTATATTGCACCTATGAAAGCGTTGGCAACTGAAATGACCGAATCGTTCGGGAAGAGATTGGCACCGTTGGGATTGAAGGTAAGAAGAAGATTCTGGAAAATCCTGAAGATGCTGAACATATTCAAAATTCGGGAATTATTCAGAATCCCAAAATCTCGAAAATTCCAGATATCCAACATTTGAGGTTTTTAAAATTCGAAAATTCTTACGTTCTGAATTTTTTGAATTTTAGATAAATTCTGAAGTTTCGAAATTTAGAATTTTTGAGCTTCCTTTCGTATTCTCTGGACTTGAAAGATTCTGAAATTCTAGAAACTTGAAATCTGTAAAAATACTCAAAAGACAAAGTTTTGAAATTCTGGAGTTCTAAAATTATCGAATTTTAAGGTTTTGAAGTTCTGAGATTCTAAAAAATTCCGAATTTTCTCTGATTTTTAGAAATTCTGAAATTTCGAATTTCCAAATTTTAGAATTTCTCAATTTCTGAAATTTAGAAATTCTGAAAATCTGAAGCTATAAAATTCTGAAAATTTGAAATTCTGAGATTCTCAAAGTCTGAGATTTGGAAATTCAGAATTTCTGAAGCTATAAGATGCTGAAGTTCTGAAATTCTGAATTTCTGAACTTTCGAGTTACCGAATTTTAGAATTTCTCAATTTCTGAAATTTCGAGATTTTTCAAATTTCTGAATTTTTTGAATTTTGAGAATTTCTAAATTTCTAAATCTCGATATTCAGAATTTTCGAATTTTCCAAATATTCTCATAAACTCGCTATTTTTCAGGTGAAAGAGTTGACCGGAGACACTCAACTGTCTCGAAATGAAGTGGCCGACACCCAGATGCTAGTGTTAACACCCGAGAAATGGGATGTAATCACTCGAAAATCATCCAGTGATAACTCCATAATCAACACAGTCCGCCTACTAATCATCGATGAAGTTCATTTGCTACACGACGAAAGAGGTCCAGTTATTGAGACATTGGTTGCGAGAACACTTCGACAGGTTGAAATGTCACAGTCTGGAATTCGAATTGTTGGATTATCAGCTACGTTGCCCAATTATATTGATGTCGCTCGATTTTTGAGAGTTAATCCTTATAAGGGACTGTTCTTTTTCGATGGCAGATTCCGACCGGTGCCGTTGACACAGAAGTGGGAGTTTTTAAAAAGTTAAAAACTTGGGGAATTCCAATTATTTTGCAACAAAAATCACATTTCTAGCCCTTCTAGAACCCGAGATACGGCGATTTGAAGCTTCGGAGAAACGCAGACAGTTAGAGTGCCTCGTTTTCTGCGCCTCTAGGCTCAAAAACTATGAAGAGCTGGATCTCGGGTTCTAGACGAGCTAGAAAGATGAAAATTAGAGGAATTATGTAAAAATTAGTAGATTTTGTAAAAAAAAAGGGTTTTCTGAAAATTTGGAAAAATTTTCATGTTTTCGGAAAGTTTTAAATAATGTAGATTATTTTATGAAATGGGAATTTTCAAACATTTCTGTTCAATTTTCATCTTTCTAGCTCATCTAGAACCCGAGATACAGCCATTTAACGTTTCGAAGAGACGCAGACAGTCAGAGTGTCTCGCCGTCTGCGTCTCTTGCCTCCAAAACTTCAAATCGCTGTATCTCGGGTTCTAGAAGAGCTGGAAATGTGATTTTTTTTGCAAAATGCTTCATATTTGCTGGGTTTTATTGAGCTACTTTAATCAAATTTCAGATTCATTGGCACCCGAAAAGCAGGCAACTTCCGTGACAACCAAACACTAATGGACAATGTTTGTTATGATGAAGTAGTGGATTTTGTAAAGCGAGGACATCAAGTGCTGGTTTTTGTACATACTAGAAATGGAACAGCGAAGCTTGGAGAGGCTTTCTGTGCGAGAGCATCAGGTACTACCGTATTCCTTTATATTCACAAAATGTCCCAATTCCTCTTTTTTTTTCAGTTCTCGGCCAAATGGATCTGTTCCTACCGAAAAACAAGGAATCGAGTAAATATGTGCAAGCGGACAAAGCGATCAATATATGCCGAAATCGTGCTCAAATATCACCACTTTTTCAACGTGGATTCGGAATCCACCATGCTGGATTATGTCGTCAGGATAGGATTCTGATGGAACGATGTTTTGCTGAAGGACATGTTTCTGTTCTTTTCTGTACGGCCACACTCGCATGGGGTGTCAATTTACCAGCTCATGCGGTTGTCATTAAGGTGGGCGGAGCTTAGAGGGATTTTGGGGCTTTAGAAAAAAACAATCTGAAATTCTTCTAGTTTATGTACCATTGTGGCCTAGAAAACTCAGCTTGCAAAAGTTATGCACCATGTTGAATGTCCTAGAAAACACATCGAGCGAACTCGATTTCTCATGATTTCATAAATTAGCAACGTTAGGACATCTGGACACACAGACACAAGAACTTACTGTAGCCCAATGTTCTATATTCCAGGGAACAGACGTGTTCGATGCGGAAAAAGGAGTGTTCACCGATTTGGGCGTTCTCGACGTTCAACAAATTTTCGGTCGCGCCGGTCGCCCGCAATTCGAAAACGAGGGACATGGAATCATCATAACGACGAGAGATAAAATTGATAAATATCTGACGATGCTGGTCCATCAGAATCCGATTGAATCCAACTTCTACGCACGTCTTCATGATAATTTGAATGCTGAGGTGGCACTGGGTACAGTATCCACAATTGATGAGGGTGTCGAATGGTTGACGTATACTTACATGTATACCAGAGCTATTAAGGTGAGGTTTGGGGATCTTGGTAGTTTCAGAACCGGTCATTCCGCAACCGGACGTTTTAGAACCGCGGTTGCGAAGTTGTCAGTTCTAAAACGTCCCGAAGCCGAAAAAGTACAAAATTCTAATTTTTCAGAACCCAATGGCTTATGGTATCGCTTATAATGCCATAGAACGAGATCCAAATCTACGTGATCACTTTGGAAATGTAATTCGAGAAGCGGCGATTCAATTGGATCAGAATAAAATGATTCGATATGATATGGCGTGAGTAGAGGTTTAAAATTGACTAGAAGGGGTCAAATATGACGAATAATAGTCCAAAAATTGACTATAAAAGGCCTAAAACTGTCTTAAAATGGTCCAAAATTGACTGGAATTGGTCTAATATCTACTAAAATGATCCATTTTTTCCAGAACCGAATACCTGAATTCGACGGATTTGGGACGAATCGCATCGAATTTTTATGTGAAATACGAGACGATTCAATTGTTGAATGAAGCAGAAAAAGGCGTTGGACTACCGGTCGCATTTACGTCTTTTATGCCGGATGATATGGTTTTGGGTCTGGTTTCAATGGCAACGGAATTCGCGAATATTAAGGTTCAAAATCTACGAAAAAAGGTCATTTCGCAACTGGGATGTTTTAGAACCGCGACGTTTTATAACAGCAATTTTTCAGATCTTTGACATTTTAGAACCGCGTCATTTTAGAACTGTAAAGTTTTAGAAATGCGACGTTTTAGAACCGCGATATTTTAAAACTACAACATTTTAAAACCGCGACGCTTAAGAACCGCACCATATTATAACCGCGAAGTTTCAGAACCGGTCATTTTAGAACGGTTGCGAAATGTCCATTTTGGAGGAAAATCGGTTCTAGAATGTCAGTTCCAAGGTGTCCGGTTGTGAAATAGTAAGCTAGATGACCACTTTGGAACCGGACGTTTAGGAACCGTTACTTCAAACCCCGAAATCAGGTGTTTTAGTATAGTTGCAAAATAGACAGTTCTAGAACGTCCGGTTTCGAAATGATCAGTTTCAAAATGTTTTGTACAAACCATATCAGCCGGTTGCGTCGATTTGACCAAATTTTCAAAATCGAACATTTCGCAACTGACCGGGTCGAAAACATCCGGTTGCGAAATGTCCACTATAAAGGAAATTGGTTCTAGAACATCCAGTTGCGAAATGGTAAGCTTGATGATCATTTGGCAACTAAACATTTCATAAAGGGTGCGACATGACTGGTTCTGAAGTGTTTAGTTGCCAAATGTCTCATTTTTTTGCAGTGTCGCGAAGAGGAAATCAACGATTTGGAAGAGCTAATGAGTTTCGGATGCATTCTTCCAGTACGTGCCGGTGGTTTGGCAAGTGTTGCTGGCAAAGTCAATGTCCTTCTTCAATCTTTAATCTCTCGAACTCAAACTCGTAATTCTGCACTAATGTCTGAGCAATTGTATGTCCAACAGAACGCTGGACGTCTGTGTCGAGCAATGTTCGAAATGGTTCTTAAAAATGGGTGGAGCCAGGCGGCCAACGCATTTTTGGGAGTTGCCAAGTGTGTTGAGAAGCAGATGTGGTTGAATCAGTGCTCATTGAGACAGTTTATACAGGTAAGCGGGTGATATGGCGTGATTATAGTCCCAAATCGACAAGAAATGCCTCGAAATTGTCTTAAAATAACCGAAAAAAAACGCGAAATTGTTGAAAAATGGACTATGGCAAGTATTGAAATAGTCAGAAATAGTCCTTTTGACATTCTAAAGTTTCTGGGTAGAACAAATTTTGGAATTTAAAAAAAATTAGGTCATGACTAGAAAAAATTGGGTCATGGCCTAGAAAAATGCAGGTCATGAACTAGAAAAAAGTAAGTCACGGCTTAGAAAAAGTAGGTCATGACCAAGGAAAAATTGGGCCATGACCTAGAAAACTCCAGGTCATGACCTAGAAAAGAAAACTCGGATCTCGGGATTTTTTTTAATTTTTTGATCTGTAATCTGTCTAAAATTGTCTGGATTTTCAATCTGCAATAATGTCCATGAATCACCAAAAACAAATTTTTTTTGGAAAAAAAAATCAAAATTTTGTGTTTCAGATCATCAACATTCCAATCACCTGGATCGAGAAAATCGAGCGGAAGAAAGCGAGAGAATCGGATCTCCTAGAATTGTCTCCAAAAGATTTGGGATACATGTTCAGTTGCGATGGAGAACGACTCTATACGTATTTGAGATATTTGCCACGGATGGATGTCGAAGCGAGATTTAAGGTATTCGGAAATTGGATAATCTGAGATTCTGAGATTCTAGGGGTTTAGAATTTTAAGATTTTAGGATTCTAGGATTCCAAGATTCTGAGTATTCCGAGATTCGGGAAATCTGAAGTTCTGTGTTTTTGGAATTTTGACACTCTGAGTATTCTGAGATTCTAATATTCTGAGATTCTTAGATTCGGAGATTCTGAGTTTTTGAGATCCTGATATTTCGTGATTCTAAGATTCTAAGATTCGTAGGATTCTTAGATTATAAGTATTCTGAATTTCAACATTTCCTAACCTTCTTTTCCAGCCAATCACCTACACCATCGTTCAAGTGGAAGTAACCCTGACCCCCGCATTCATTTGGAACGACGCCATTCACGGCAAATCGGGACTCCAATCGTTCTATCTCGTCCTGGAGAACATCAATGAGAATTTGATCATCCATCAAGAACGAATTGGAATCGGAAAGATGAAAGTGTCGAAATGCGAACCCCAACATATCATTTTCACTATCCCCATAGTCGACTGTCAACTGACAAACAACTTCCAGCTACGCGTCGCTTCTGAATACTTTGTCACAGAAGACGTCGTCGTCCCGATGAGTCTTCATAATTGTATCCTTCCAAAGTCGTTCAAATCGCATACGGATCTTTTGGATTTGGAACCCCTGCCGATTAAAACGTTGAAAAATGTGCATTTTGAAGCGATTTATGGATTCGACTACTTCAATCCGATTCAGGCGCAAGTGTTCTTTAGCTTGTACAAAACTGATAAATCGGCACTGATTGGAGCACCGACGGGATCCGGAAAAACGCTTTGTGCAGAGTTGGCAATGTTTCGATTGTTACAGGTATAGAGATTTCTTTGGGAATAGAAATCCACCTAACTTTCAACTTTGAGCCATTTATCTTGCTTCCTGGAAAAGCTATCAAAAAATGATCAATTGATAAAATGTTACTGATAACATGATAAGCATTTTATCAGTTGACCACTTTTTGATATCTTTTACAGGAAGCGAGATAACTTCGCTCAAAGTTCACCACAATTTTCCCAAGCCAAAACTACAGTAATCCCAAATTCAATAAATTTGCTCAAAATCCAATTCCAGGACCACCCTGGTATGAAAGTCGTCTACATTGCTCCACTGAAATCTCTGGTCCGCGAACGTGTCGACGATTGGAAGAAGAAATTTGAAGTCGGAATGGGCTATCGCGTAGTCGAGGTGTCTGGCGACGTCACACCGGATCCAGAAGAGCTCTCGGCGTCCTCAATACTCATCACGACCCCAGAGAAATGGGATGGAATATCCAGATCGTGGGCAACAAGAGAATACGTCAGACGTGTTGGGCTTATCGTCCTTGATGAGGTTCATCTCCTTGGTGTTGATCGTGGAGCTGTCCTCGAAGCCATCGTATCCCGTCTGAAGATGATTACCAGAAGAAGTCACACACGCGACGAACCCGTACGTCTTCTAGGTCTCTCCACAGCTCTGGCGAATGCTGGTGACGTGGCAGAATGGTTAGGAATTCCTGACGAAGCCTGCTACAACTTTCGACCTTCGGTTCGCCCGGTTCCGATTTCAGTTCACATTCAAGGCTTCCCAGGACAACACTATTGTCCGCGGATGGCGCTGATGAATAAGCCAGCGTACAAAGCGATTCTGACGTATTCTCCGAGAAAGCCTGTGCTGATTTTTGTGTCTTCGAGACGACAGACAAGACTGACGGCGTTGGCATTCGTGAATTTGTTGATTGCCGATCACAATCCGAAGCAGTGGTTGAATATGGAGATGTTGGAGTTGGAGGTGTTGATGGCGTCGATTAAAGATGAGAATCTAAAACTGACGCTTCCATTCGGCATCGGAATGCACCACGCCGGTCTCTCGGCTCACGAGCGTGCAATCGTTGAGCAGCTTTTCATTGAGAAGAAGATTCAAGTGCTCATCGCCACTGCCACGTTGGCATGGGGTATCAATTGTCCCGCCCATTTGGTCATTGTCAAGGGAACCGAATATTTCGACGGAAAGAAGGGGAAATATGTGGATTTTCCGGTTACAGGTTGGTCTTATTTCCCGGGGGAAAATCGGCCAAAATTAGGTCAAACTTGTCAAAAAAATTCTAAAAACCTTGCAGTCCATAAATCAATAATTAGGTCAACGTCGGGGTTCCGAAAGCTGAGCTTCAAAAATGGGTCACTGTAGGACCTACTGGAAATTGTTTTTAACACTCAAATTAAACCTGAAGTTCGATGAGTCAAAAAAAAAACGATAATTAGGTCATTTAAGCCAAATTAAGTAAGTCAAATTTTAAAACCGGAAATCACAAAAATCGATTAGTTAAGTAGGTCAAACGTAGATCGAAAATTCAATTTTTCTCAATTTTTCTTCAATTTTCTTTATTATTCAATACACAAAGACACACATAGACATAAACTTTAAAAGAGAGTTAAAACAGGAAAATCCCTCTACTCCTTGACGTCGTCCTTTCTCAACGACTCCCCCTGCGTCTTCTTCTCGTGTTTCGCGTGATCCTTCTCCTTCTGCTGATCCGATTCGCCATCGTCGGCGGTTCGCATCTTCTTCTCGTTGGGACCCGACTCCTGTTGCTTCTCCGGACCAGACGCCGGTTGATTGCCACGTTGAGACCGTTGCGATTTTTTGGATTTTTTGGATTTCTTCGATTTTTTCGATTTCGTCACTTTTCCCGATTTCTTGGCGGCCTGGAAATAAAAGGATTTGAAACACGAATCGTGTTACACAATATATTATCTAGGACATTTACCATGGTGGCCTAGAAAATTCATTTTGAGGAAGGTTAGGCCACCATGTTGGGATGCTAAAATTTCGAGGCCGCGGTCGACAACGAGCCCAAACTAATACCTTATCATCAGCCGGTGGTGGTCCACAATCGACACTCTGCACCGTCGTGTTCTTCTTCTTCTTTTTGCCCTTGTCTTTGCCCTTGCCCTTGTCCGATTGCTGTTTGGCGTTGATTTGGGAGGGTCGCTTGACGAGCTCATTATTGGCAACGTCGTAGGCGTCGAGGCATGCCGACTGATCGACTGTCGTCGTCTTCGTGTGATCGTCGTCGACCATCTCGATGCGAAGCGTGTTCTCGTGGTTGTACTCGACTTCGGCTGAAAAGAAGGGTTTTGGGTTACTGTATCTCGATTTTTTTTCCAATTCGTAATATTCAGAACGATTCTCCGGATCCACAAATACGAAAAATCAAAATTTCAAAAAAAAACATTTTTTTTCGAATTTTCGAATTTCTAACTTTCCAAAATGATTTTCGAAATTTAGGATTTCTGATTTTTGAATCAAGGACATTTCGAAAAAAATTCAAATTCAAAAACGCATCAGGTGAATAACAGGCCGTTTCTAAGTCATTTACCATTGTGGCCTAAAAAACTCAACTTGCAAAAGTTAGGCCACTAGGTTAAATGATTTCATATCCCCACTTACCCTTAGTCTCATCCTTTGTCGCCGTCTTCTTCGCATCCTTCTCATCCTGATCTTCCGACGTCGTCTTCCCCTTCTTGACCTTCTTCGGCGCTTTAGCTCCGCCCTTTCCACCTCCTTCGACCGCCGCTCCATCGGCGTTCTTCGCGTCAGCATACGTTGATATCGCCGACGCTTTTGTGTCCGATTGATCAGATTCTCCAACTGGATAACCAGAATTCTTATGATCGCCCATTGCAGTGCCAGTGTTACCACCCGTCGTTGCTCCCGATCTAATACCAATCGTCGTACCGATGGTTTTTTGAGTCTTCTTGATTTTTCCACTTTTTGACTTTTTCTTACACCATTTCGAGCAGTTGGCGAGTGCTAGGGCTAGGATTAGGAAACAACCTGGAACATTTTCGAATTTTTGGATTTTTGAGTTTTTTATATTCGAAAAGTTAGGCCACCATGTTAAATTAGCTTAGAAAACACACCAATTGGAAATCAGACAATTTCTAGGTCATAGAAGTTGGTGGACTAGAAAACTCGACTTACAAAAGTTAAGCCATCCCGACACAAAAGACTTATCAGTGTGTAAGAGGAGGGGCGTGATGATGAGATTAGGTACGTGGACTGTCCAGAAGTCATTTGAAACTGTTATAGTCCATAATAATACTTGCATTATCATATTGAATGAATGCTTATTTCCCGATGGATAATTTGAACTAACTAAGGACTGAATCCAGGGGAATCTATTGGATTTGGAGGAGGGAGAATGGACGATTTTTTTCTTTTGGGGGTTATGGTGCTGAAGAAAAAATTCGGAGAGATTCTGGCGGGAATTTGAATTTTGAAAAGCAAATATCCAGGTGGAGAGAGAATTGGAGGTTTACGTGAAAAAAACAAGAATTTCGAAAATTTTAGAGGAAGTTGGAAAATCTGAAAATTAAAGATGGATTTTTGAATTCTGACCAATTTCCAGAATTCCTGAATTTCAGATTTCACAATTTTCCAATTTCTGAATTCCAGAATTCCAGTATTCCATAATTCAGGATTTTCAGAGTTCCAGAATTCCGACTTTCCGGATTTCCGAATTTCGAACTTTCAGAAGTCCAGATTTTTTAGAATTTCAAAATTTTAGATTTTCGAAGAATTCCGAGATTTTCAAAATTTTCAATTTCGGAATTCCGGATTTTTGGAATCCCAGAGTTCCTAAAATTTCGAGAATTTCCGATTTCCAGAATCTCTGAACTCCGGATTTTCGAATATCCGAAAATTCCAGACTTGCGAAATAGCAGAGTTTCTAATCTCAGAGTTCCACATTTCCCAAATTTCAGGATCTCAGAGTTTCGGATTTTCTAAATTCCAAAATTTATGTAATCTGAATTTCGGATTTTCAGAATTTCCGAATTCCAGATTTTTCCCGAATTCTAGATTTTCCAGTATTCAATAATTTCGGATTTTCCAGAATACTAGATTTCCAGAATTTCGTTCTTTGCGAATTCCGGATTTGCCAGACTTTCTAGAACTTTAGATTTCCGATTTTCCGATTTTCAAATGTCCGGAATTCTAGAGTTCAAGATTTTCAAAGTTCCAGGTGTTCAACGTTCAGGATTTTCAGGTTTTCTGAAATTTCTGGAATCCAGAATTCTGAAAGAAAAGGAAGTCCGGAATTCTGAAAGGAGAAACGGATTTTCTTGAATTTTAGATTTCCAGAATCACCAGATTTTCGGAATTCCAAAGTTCCAGAATTTCCCGAATTCCAGGTGTTCAAAATTCCGGATTTTCAGAATTCCTGACATTCCGAAATTCCAGTATTCCATAATTTCAAATTCTCATAGTTCCATGGTTTTCTAGAATCCCAGATTCACAGAATTCCAACATTTCTGAAATATTCGAGTTCCAATCTGCTGGATTTTCAAATTTTCAAAACTGTCTTTTTCGAATTTCTGACTTCAGGATTTTACGGTTTTTCAAAACACCAGATTCTCTAGAATTGAAAAAAAATCAAGAATAGAAAATTCTAAATTTCCAGAAGCCACCAAATGCATATATATTGTTTTCAGACGTTCTCCAAATGATGGGTCGTGCCGGCCGTCCGCAATTCGACGATTCAGCAGTCGCCGTGATCTATGTTCAAGACTCGAAAAAAACGTTCTACAAGAAATTCCTCTACGAACCATTCCCCGTCGAATCCTCCCTTCTTCCAGTGCTTCCCAACCACGTAAATGCTGAAATTTCAGCCGGAACAATTGATTCAAAGCAGGGAATTGTTGAGTATCTATCAGGAACCTATCTCTATCGAAGACTATTTGCCAATCCCAATTATTATGGTCTAGATGAAGATTCCGAAGAATCAATGCTCAAATTCATTTCTCAAATCGTCGATGGCTC
The DNA here is from genome assembly GCF_000004555.2 of Caenorhabditis briggsae. NCBI lineage: Eukaryota > Metazoa > Nematoda > Chromadorea > Rhabditida > Rhabditidae > Caenorhabditis > Caenorhabditis briggsae. The sequence continues at coordinate 4,842,593 of NC_013486.2, read as the reverse complement.
TGTTTCGGAGCTCCTCGAATCGGAATGTATCCACGTGGATTCGGAGAATGACATCATCGGACCGACGGCGTTTGGTAGAATCGCATCGGTTTATTATTTGCAACACGAAACGATTCGATTCTTGGTGAAGACGTTGCATTCGGGATGTACTGTTGAACAGATGTTGAAGGCGTTGACAGATGTGCCGGAGTATGCGGAGATTCCGGTTCGACACAATGAGGATTTGATTAATACCGAGTTGCAGGTAGGGTAGATTTAAGAACTTCTGGATTTCAGAAATTCGGAAATCCTAAAAAAGGCAAATTCGAAAATATAGAAATGCTGAAAATTTGTAAATTCAGAATTTTCGAAAAACCTGAATTTTCAGGAATTCGAAAATTCAGAAACTTAAAATACCTAAAATTCGTAAATTTGAAAATTTTTATTTTCAGAATTATGAAAATTAAAAAGATTCGAAAAAATCTGAAAATCTGTAATTTTGATAGTTTACAAAATTTTTAATTTTTAAAGAAATTTTCTCAAAATGTTGCAAGTTATTTGGAAATATTCAGAATTTCAACATTTTCCGAATTCACTAAAAAACCGAAAATTCTAGAAATTCAGTAATTTAAAAGTTAGGGTATTCTAGAAATCGAAGAATTCAGAATTTCGAAATTCCAAAATTTGGATAACTTGGAATTTCTGAATGTTCAAAATAATCAGAAAATTAAAAATTTGAAAACTAAAAATTGTAGACTTTTCGAAATTCTGATAATTTAGTAATGTAGGTAAAATACTGAAAAAAAAACAAAAACTTTGAAGTATTCGATTTTTCAGACTGAAAATTCTAGAAATTCGGAAGTTCGTTCAAATTTCGAAATACTTGGAATTTCAGAGAACCGAAATCCCAAAATAGCTGAAAACTCAGAAATTCGAAATTTTCAAAATTTCCTACTCTCCCGATTTCCAGAAAAAGCTGCGAGTCCGTTTCTCAACATCAGTAATGGGAACATCGGCATGTAAAGCACACCTTCTATTCCAAGCTCATTTCATGCGAACCCTTCTCCCAACCGATTACCGGACCGATTTGAAGAGTGTTCTGGATCAGTGTATTCGCATTTTGCAAGCGATGAGAGAAATGGCAAGACTCAAAAATTGGTTGAGTGCAACTATGAATATTGTCTTGTTGCAACAAATGTGTCATTCTGCTAGGTTTGTTTTGAAAAATCGATAATTGATTGAAATTCGTTTGTTTTTCTCTTTCAGATGGCACGACGATCATCCCCTTCTATGCCTTCCTCATCTAAATTACGAAGACGCTCGTTCTCTCGGCGATCATCTAACGATTCCACAACTTCAGAATCTTCTTGAAGTCGAGAAATCCACGTCGTCAGAAGACGTGAAACTTCAGAAGCGCGCCTTTAAAATGTTCCGAGAATGCACGAGGCTGGATGAGACACAAATGAAAGAAGTGCTGAAGGCGTTGTGTCACTGGCCAATTGTGAATGTGAGAACGATGCAGTTTGTGGATTCAGAAGGAGGGATTCTGGATTTGGAGGAGGAGAGAGAAGTTAGAGTCAAAGCTGGTGATGTGTACAAATTGAGAATTGTCATGGAGAGAATGGGTCCGGCGAAGGTGAGATTTTTTCAATTTCCAAGGCCAATTCTTGGAGGCTCAATTATCTGGATTCATGTCAGAGACATCAAAAACTTCAACTGGAAAAATGCTTGGCATAATATCTCCAATATTTTATCAGTTGACAAATTCTTGATATCTCTTGCAGGAATCCAGATAAATGAGCTCAAAATGAAAGTATTGGGACCCGTTCTTTTAGAGAATTTACAGTATCACTCAAAGCTTTGAACTTTGAGCCATAGTTGCAAACAGGCCGCCCGCCCCGGGCAGACGGACAGATAAGATATTTTGACGGATTTGATATCAAATGATAGATCTNNACGAGGTTTATNTATTTTTTATGGGGAATGNTTTGATATTATTAAGAATGAACAATGNTGGAGAAGTGGTGGAAANGTGTAATCCATNGTNGTNAGGTTATTGGNGANTAGACCAACGAGCCGGGCATGCGCAGCTTCGTCGATGCTCGTAAAATGCAAATTGTCGACAATACGGCTTATCGAATCGCGTAAATTCTAGAAAATTCCAATTTTTCGACCCTAAAAACGGGTTTTTCGGCAAAAACTCACATGTAAAACTGCATTTTTCCGGTGTCATCGTGCGCAAGTAACTTTCTGAAAAAAAATCGAAAATCATTGCAAAATACAGTAGTTGCAGTTCTCGCTGCGGTACATTGCTACAAAACGCGGCATGCGCCTTTAAACGGACTACTGTAGGTGAATTTTTTGCAGATGTTTTGTTTTTTTTGTCGTTTTCGGCCTATTTCCACCTATTTCCGTAGATTTTTTTGCAAAAAAGAGAGAAAAGTTGAAAAAGAAGATGTTTATTGATGTCTGGGTGCAGTGCGGACCATTCCGAAACAAGCAAAGTGCTCAAATAGACAAAAAAGAATACAATTTTCGAAAATCAAAGAAACGGAAAACACCTAGAAAACCCCATGAAAAACTAAAGAAACAAGAAGATTAACATACAGAAATCTGGAAAAAAGTGAGTAAATTTTAACACAGCTTTTTGGGAGGCACTGGGAGATGAGAAACAATAGAAAATGGGAAAAATATTCTAAAGACTACAAGAAAGATATGAAAAAGCGATGAGTCATCTGGGAACAAAAAATCGAAAATTCTAGAAATTTCCAACAAAAACAAGGAAAATCAATAATTTAAGAAACATCCAGTCGAAGTGTGTACTCTTGGTCGATTCCCAGATAGCAATCGCTGAGAATGTAAACGGAAAGCGAATGTTTTCCTCTGAACATTTTTATCATTGAAATACGCAAATTTAAGCTATTCTAGAAAAAAAAAATCAATGTTCTTACTTTGCCGCTGGAATTCTGATATCCAATTTAGCCGTTGAACGTGTCGAATGCGACCCGACGACGGTAGTGGTATTCAGAATTTGATCGTTGAATTCACGGCCGACAATGATAATCCATCCGGCTTGTTTGGGTTTTGGCCATTGTGGGAGGTGCATTTGAGAGTTGTTCTGTAAGATTTCGGCATTTTTGGGATTATGAATTCTAGAATTGCGGAATTTTTGGTACCCAAATTTTTGAATTTGGAGCCGTTTTTAGATGCTCAAAG
>NC_013486.2:4833792-4839388 GCF_000004555.2 Caenorhabditis briggsae | reverse complement strand
CTTTGAGCATCTAAAAACGGCTCCAAATTCAAAAATTTGGGTACCAAAAATTCCGCAATTCTAGAATTCATAATCCCAAAAATGCCGAAATCTTACAGAACAACTCTCAAATGCACCTCCCACAATGGCCAAAACCCAAACAAGCCGGATGGATTATCATTGTCGGCCGTGAATTCAACGATCAAATTCTGAATACCACTACCGTCGTCGGGTCGCATTCGACACGTTCAACGGCTAAATTGGATATCAGAATTCCAGCGGCAAAGTAAGAACATTGATTTTTTTTTTCTAGAATAGCTTAAATTTGCGTATTTCAATGATAAAAATGTTCAGAGGAAAACATTCGCTTTCCGTTTACATTCTCAGCGATTGCTATCTGGGAATCGACCAAGAGTACACACTTCGACTGGATGTTTCTTAAATTATTGATTTTCCTTGTTTTTGTTGGAAATTTCTAGAATTTTCGATTTTTTGTTCCCAGATGACTCATCGCTTTTTCATATCTTTCTTGTAGTCTTTAGAATATTTTTCCCATTTTCTATTGTTTCTCATCTCCCAGTGCCTCCCAAAAAGCTGTGTTAAAATTTACTCACTTTTTTCCAGATTTCTGTATGTTAATCTTCTTGTTTCTTTAGTTTTTCATGGGGTTTTCTAGGTGTTTTCCGTTTCTTTGATTTTCGAAAATTGTATTCTTTTTTGTCTATTTGAGCACTTTGCTTGTTTCGGAATGGTCCGCACTGCACCCAGACATCAATAAACATCTTCTTTTTCAACTTTTCTCTCTTTTTTGCAAAAAAATCTACGGAAATAGGTGGAAATAGGCCGAAAACGACAAAAAAAACAAAACATCTGCAAAAAATTCACCTACAGTAGTCCGTTTAAAGGCGCATGCCGCGTTTTGTAGCAATGTACCGCAGCGAGAACTGCAACTACTGTATTTTGCAATGATTTTCGATTTTTTTTCAGAAGTTACTTGCGCACGATGACACCGGAAAATGCAGTTTTACATGTGAGTTTTTGCCGAAAAACCCGTTTTTAGGGTCGAAAAATTCGAATTTTCTAGAATTTACGCGATTCGATAAGCCGTATTGTCGACAATTTGCATTTTACGAGCATCGACGAAGCTGCGCATGCCCGGCTCGTTGGTCTAGTCGCCGATAAGCTGACGACGATGGGTGACACGTGTCGAGCACTTCTGGAGAATTGTTCGTTCGGGAAATATGGAAAAATTCTGGAAAAAAAATTGAAAAATCGATTTTTCAGGAAAAGCAATTTTCGGCTTTATAAATTAAGACGATCTAAAAATCTTTAAGAATGTTTTTGAAACATCTGTGGACATCAGGATGCACAGAAGAACAACATTTTTTAAAAAATTCAAAATTTCCGAAAATCTAAATTTTTTGCAGCTGGAAGAACGGGAATCGGCTTGAATTCGGCGATCGATTTGAAATATTTATTCAAAATTCATCATGTCGATTTGCGCAGCCTTCTGGAGTACACACAACAAGTTCGACCATTTCCGCCGAAAGTATGGGAGAGTTTTTGGGAAATTCTGGGAAAATTTCTGAAAATTCTTATTTTTTAAAGTTTTGAAAGTTCAAAAAATTTCAAAACTTTTCAACTTTCGAGTTCTTTGAAAATTCTCATCTCTGCAACCTAAAAATTTGAAATTCTCAAAAAATTACCTCTCTAAAAATCTGAAAAATCCCAAATTCCAAGATTCAGAAATTATAAAAATCTGAAAATTCTAGAAAATTCAGATCTCCAGAATTAAAAATTCGAAATTTGTTCTGAGAAAATCCCAAACATACTTCAAAAAATCCAAATTTTTGAGTTTTGAAAGTCTGAAATCTAAAAAATCTTTCGAAAATCCCAAAAATCCCAAAATAATCCAATTTCAGAACTACGAAATTCACGGAGACGAGTCTGCGGCGATGCTGAAATCGAAAAAATTGAAAAACGAAAATTTGAAAAAACCGGAAAAACCAAAAGTGATTCGACATCCCACACCGCCGAGTTATAAGTAAGGAAAATTATATGAATTTGAAAATTTTCAAAAACTCAAATTTTTAGAAATTTTAAACTTTCAGAATTCTAAGAATCTGTACTTCGGACCAAAATTTTTTGTTCGAAATTTCAAAAATTTAGAACCTTAAAATCCCGAAATCTCTGAATTTTAAATATTCAGAATCTCAAAATATCGATTTTCAGCATTCCAATCTACGATAACATGTCCCCTCACCAACTCGGCTACAACTCCGAAGTCGATGCTGAAGCCACGCCCCTAATTCCCGATTTTCCAAATTCCACAAAAATTCCGTCGACACCACCATCAGAATCCCCTCAAATTCATCATCTTCCACCGCCGCCACCACCTCCTCCGATTCCTCCGATTCCATATTTTCCAACGTCTTCTGAACGACTTTTCGAAGAATTCATCCCGATTTTCGATCCGATAGTTCCACCGCCGCCAGTTTACACTGTTCCAGAACCTGTCGTTAAGCTCAAAATATTCAAAGTATTTTTTTTTCTTTTTTATGACTGAAAATATCCGAAAAAGTCCGAAAAATTGGCTGAAAATTAGTGAAAAATCAAAATGTTTTAATTTAAATTTTGGGTCAAAAAATGAGAAAATCAAAAAAATTCAAAAATTCTTAAAATCGGAATGCGAGAAAAAATTGAATTTCACAAAAAAAATTGAAAATTTGAGAATTAAGAAAAAATCACATTTTTGAGGATTTTCAACCGAATTTTTCAAAACTTTTCGAAATCGAAAATTCAGAAAAATTTCGAGAATTTTCAACATTTTAATAGTTTTTTTTTCAAGAAATTTGAACGAAAATTGTTGAGACATTCAAAAATTTTTGTTTTTTTTTCGAGAATTTGAATTTTCAAAAAAGACAATTTGAGATTTAGGAATCTCTGAAAAACTGTAAAAATCAATTTTTTAGAAAAGAAATTCAAAAAAAAAATTTTTTTTTTGAGGATTTTCAGGCAAAACTTTTGAGAATTCTAAAAAATAAAACTTTTAGGTTTTCCGAAATTCAAAAAAAAAAATTTCAAAATTTCAAAAAAAAAACAAGAAAAAATGTCAAAAAATCAATTTTTAAGGGAACCTCAAATTTTTTCAAGGATTTTCAGACAGAAAAAAACTCCAGATAAATGTATATTTTATCCGGAAAAAATGCCGAAAAACTCCAAAATTTTGCAGGCCGATCCACCACTGATTTACGAGCCAAAACACCATGATCGAGACGATCGAATCCCACAAAAATGGCCGAAATTCGATAAATATCGTCTGCCAAAATCGGAAAAACGGACTCAAAAACTGGAAAAAACGCCATCAAATGCATCGATTTCTGGTCCAAAAATGACACGAAAACGATTGATGCAAACGAATTACGAACGACGGCTGAGAAATGAACAAATGGCACGGGAAGAGAGAAAAAAAGAGAAACTGCTGGAAAAATTGTATCAGAAAAAGGAAAAAGAGAGGAAACAACGAGAGGAAATGGAGAGAAAACATCAGAGAGTCGAAGAGCCGCCCGTTCGAAAATTCAAAGGAAGACTGCCGAGATTGGTGTTGAAAGTGCCCAAGGAGACGTTGAAAGAGCTGAAAAATGGTTTGAAATTGGCTAAAAACACAGCTAAATTGTGCTGATGAGGCCTAAAAACAGCCAAAATTTTCTGAAAAAGTTTTTAAATGTGTTGAAATTAGTGTAAAGTTTGACTGAAAATAATACAAAATTCTTAAAAAATGGTCTGAAGAAACTGGAAATATTTGTGAAAAATCGCTGAAAAAAGTTCGAAATTTGCTGAAAATTTTCGGAATTTGCAATAAAAACTAAAACAAGTCTGAAAATTGGCTGAAAATGCCCAATTTTGACGACAAATACTCTGAAATTAGGCTGGAAATAATGCTAAAATTAACAGAAAATTACTTGAAATTTGGCAGAAAATGATCTAAAATCAACTGAAAATAATTGAAAATTCTTGATTTTGTTGCCCTAAAATTGCCTGAAATTCGCTGAATTTTGTCTGAAATTGGTTCATTTATTCTGAAAATTAGCCTAAATTTTGACGATTTCCCATTTTCAGAATGTATTAGCAACAATCATAAACCGCATCACTGTCTGAAAATTGCTCTTTCTTCTGAAATTTTTCCCCCAAAAAATCCATTTTCAGATGAACCAATCTCATCGGGTCCACTTCTTCCATTGTCGCCCAAGAAAGACGAAAATCACAATTTGATGATTTCAAAATCTTCGAAACCTCATCATCGGAATTCTGCCGCCACGTCATCTGAATTTAGAAAAGTGAAAACGGAGAATATTGGCGATAGAGCGCCATTGCTGAAGATGAAAATTTCATTTAGAAAGTGTTATGAGGGTAAGAAAAGCATGAAATCGCTTAGGTTTTTCTAGGTCTTTGAAGAAAATGATGGCCTAGAAATGCATTTTTCTAGGCCAATTTTCAACTGGACGGCCTAGAATTTGACGAGCAAAGTAATGGTGGCCTAGAAATTTGGTTTTCTAGGCCACCCTTAGCTTGATGGCCTAGAATTTGCAAAAATTAGACCACCAATTATTATTATTTTTCAGGAGCAATGATAATGAAAGTGGTAACCACTGATTATCAGAAGATTTTCAATGGAGCATGGCAGCCGCTAGTTGGCACGTGGCAGAGCAGAAATGGCGTTTACTCGAAAACGGTACGGGGTACATTTCTAGAACTACGACGTTCTAGAACTTGGATTTTTATGAAGTTTTCTAAATCATGGACATTTATAAACTAGCCATTCGAGAACTGCGTCGTTTTGAAACTTGGGTTTTGTGAAACTTGCCATTCAGAGCCGTCTAAAAACTGGTCATTCTAAAACTGCAACTTTTCAGAACTTGGTTTTTTGAAACGTTCCAAAACAGGGAACTGTGGTTCCGGAACTGTGGCGTTCTATAACATCAGTTTTTTGAAAAATTCCAAATCAAGAACATTTACAAACTAGTCATTCTAGAACTGTGAAGTTTCAGAACTTGAACAGTGAAATTTTGAAACTGAAATTTTTCAAAAAAACCGCGACATTTTCGAACCGCCCGCTTCGAAACTTTCTCCCTCCTGGAAAAAAATTTTTCCAACCCAAATAAATTTTTTATTCATTTTCTCACGAAGTTGTCATGAAATACTGCACTTTGTGCATACTAAATAAGTACTCAAAAGTAGTTGAAGTAACAATTTTAATGCAAATTTAATTTTTATTTAACAGAAAAAAAAGTCTGAAAATTGGCTGAAAACTCGGAATTTTTTGGCTGAAATTTCTTGAAATTTCAGAATTTTCTGAAAAATTGGTGTTTTTTAATTTTGCGAAAAAAAAGTCTGAAAATTGGCTGAAAACTCGGAATTTTTTGGCTGAAATTTCTTGAAATTTCAGAATTTTCTGAAAAATTGGTGTTTTTTAATTTTGCGAAAAAAAATTCTGAAAATTCGAAAAACTGAAAATCTTAAAACTTTCCATTTTTCACCCAAAAATATTTTATTTCCAGACACTTCCCCGAAGAGCCCAAAAAAGAGCATCCACCACTCCATCATCAGCAACGTCTTC
>NC_013486.2:4830113-4833782 GCF_000004555.2 Caenorhabditis briggsae | reverse complement strand
GCGTCTTCTTCTCGTGTTTCGCGTGATCCTTCTCCTTCTGCTGATCCGATTCGCCATCGTCGGCGGTTCGCATCTTCTTCTCGTTGGGACCCGACTCCTGTTGCTTCTCCGGACCAGACGCCGGTTGATTGCCACGTTGAGACCGTTGCGATTTTTTGGATTTTTTGGATTTCTTCGATTTTTTCGATTTCGTCACTTTTCCCGATTTCTTGGCGGCCTGGAAATAAAAGGATTTGAAACACGAATCGTGTTACACAATATATTATCTAGGACATTTACCATGGTGGCCTAGAAAATTCATTTTGAGGAAGGTTAGGCCACCATGTTGGGATGCTAAAATTTCGAGGCCGCGGTCGACAACGAGCCCAAACTAATACCTTATCATCAGCCGGTGGTGGTCCACAATCGACACTCTGCACCGTCGTGTTCTTCTTCTTCTTTTTGCCCTTGTCTTTGCCCTTGCCCTTGTCCGATTGCTGTTTGGCGTTGATTTGGGAGGGTCGCTTGACGAGCTCATTATTGGCAACGTCGTAGGCGTCGAGGCATGCCGACTGATCGACTGTCGTCGTCTTCGTGTGATCGTCGTCGACCATCTCGATGCGAAGCGTGTTCTCGTGGTTGTACTCGACTTCGGCTGAAAAGAAGGGTTTTGGGTTACTGTATCTCGATTTTTTTTCCAATTCGTAATATTCAGAAACGATTCTCCGGATCCACAAATACGAAAAATCAAAATTTCAAAAAAAAACATTTTTTTTCGAATTTTCGAATTTCTAACTTTCCAAAATGATTTTCGAAATTTAGGATTTCTGATTTTTGAATCAAGGACATTTCGAAAAAAATTCAAATTCAAAAACGCATCAGGTGAATAACAGGCCGTTTCTAAGTCATTTACCATTGTGGCCTAAAAAACTCAACTTGCAAAAGTTAGGCCACTAGGTTAAATGATTTCATATCCCCACTTACCCTTAGTCTCATCCTTTGTCGCCGTCTTCTTCGCATCCTTCTCATCCTGATCTTCCGACGTCGTCTTCCCCTTCTTGACCTTCTTCGGCGCTTTAGCTCCGCCCTTTCCACCTCCTTCGACCGCCGCTCCATCGGCGTTCTTCGCGTCAGCATACGTTGATATCGCCGACGCTTTTGTGTCCGATTGATCAGATTCTCCAACTGGATAACCAGAATTCTTATGATCGCCCATTGCAGTGCCAGTGTTACCACCCGTCGTTGCTCCCGATCTAATACCAATCGTCGTACCGATGGTTTTTTGAGTCTTCTTGATTTTTCCACTTTTTGACTTTTTCTTACACCATTTCGAGCAGTTGGCGAGTGCTAGGGCTAGGATTAGGAAACAACCTGGAACATTTTCGAATTTTTGGATTTTTGAGTTTTTTATATTCGAAAAGTTAGGCCACCATGTTAAATTAGCTTAGAAAACACACCAATTGGAAATCAGACAATTTCTAGGTCATAGAAGTTGGTGGACTAGAAAACTCGACTTACAAAAGTTAAGCCATCCCGACACAAAAGACTTATCAGTGTGTAAGAGGAGGGGCGTGATGATGAGATTAGGTACGTGGACTGTCCAGAAGTCATTTGAAACTGTTATAGTCCATAATAATACTTGCATTATCATATTGAATGAATGCTTATTTCCCGATGGATAATTTGAACTAACTAAGGACTGAATCCAGGGGAATCTATTGGATTTGGAGGAGGGAGAATGGACGATTTTTTTCTTTTGGGGGTTATGGTGCTGAAGAAAAAATTCGGAGAGATTCTGGCGGGAATTTGAATTTTGAAAAGCAAATATCCAGGTGGAGAGAGAATTGGAGGTTTACGTGAAAAAAACAAGAATTTCGAAAATTTTAGAGGAAGTTGGAAAATCTGAAAATTAAAGATGGATTTTTGAATTCTGACCAATTTCCAGAATTCCTGAATTTCAGATTTCACAATTTTCCAATTTCTGAATTCCAGAATTCCAGTATTCCATAATTCAGGATTTTCAGAGTTCCAGAATTCCGACTTTCCGGATTTCCGAATTTCGAACTTTCAGAAGTCCAGATTTTTTAGAATTTCAAAATTTTAGATTTTCGAAGAATTCCGAGATTTTCAAAATTTTCAATTTCGGAATTCCGGATTTTTGGAATCCCAGAGTTCCTAAAATTTCGAGAATTTCCGATTTCCAGAATCTCTGAACTCCGGATTTTCGAATATCCGAAAATTCCAGACTTGCGAAATAGCAGAGTTTCTAATCTCAGAGTTCCACATTTCCCAAATTTCAGGATCTCAGAGTTTCGGATTTTCTAAATTCCAAAATTTATGTAATCTGAATTTCGGATTTTCAGAATTTCCGAATTCCAGATTTTTCCCGAATTCTAGATTTTCCAGTATTCAATAATTTCGGATTTTCCAGAATACTAGATTTCCAGAATTTCGTTCTTTGCGAATTCCGGATTTGCCAGACTTTCTAGAACTTTAGATTTCCGATTTTCCGATTTTCAAATGTCCGGAATTCTAGAGTTCAAGATTTTCAAAGTTCCAGGTGTTCAACGTTCAGGATTTTCAGGTTTTCTGAAATTTCTGGAATCCAGAATTCTGAAAGAAAAGGAAGTCCGGAATTCTGAAAGGAGAAACGGATTTTCTTGAATTTTAGATTTCCAGAATCACCAGATTTTCGGAATTCCAAAGTTCCAGAATTTCCCGAATTCCAGGTGTTCAAAATTCCGGATTTTCAGAATTCCTGACATTCCGAAATTCCAGTATTCCATAATTTCAAATTCTCATAGTTCCATGGTTTTCTAGAATCCCAGATTCACAGAATTCCAACATTTCTGAAATATTCGAGTTCCAATCTGCTGGATTTTCAAATTTTCAAAACTGTCTTTTTCGAATTTCTGACTTCAGGATTTTACGGTTTTTCAAAACACCAGATTCTCTAGAATTGAAAAAAAATCAAGAATAGAAAATTCTAAATTTCCAGAAGCCACCAAATGCATATATATTGTTTTCAGACGTTCTCCAAATGATGGGTCGTGCCGGCCGTCCGCAATTCGACGATTCAGCAGTCGCCGTGATCTATGTTCAAGACTCGAAAAAAACGTTCTACAAGAAATTCCTCTACGAACCATTCCCCGTCGAATCCTCCCTTCTTCCAGTGCTTCCCAACCACGTAAATGCTGAAATTTCAGCCGGAACAATTGATTCAAAGCAGGGAATTGTTGAGTATCTATCAGGAACCTATCTCTATCGAAGACTATTTGCCAATCCCAATTATTATGGTCTAGATGAAGATTCCGAAGAATCAATGCTCAAATTCATTTCTCAAATCGTCGATGGCTCTGTTTCGGAGCTCCTCGAATCGGAATGTATCCACGTGGATTCGGAGAATGACATCATCGGACCGACGGCGTTTGGTAGAATCGCATCGGTTTATTATTTGCAACACGAAACGATTCGATTCTTGGTGAAGACGTTGCATTCGGGATGTACTGTTGAACAGATGTTGAAGGCGTTGACAGATGTGCCGGAGTATGCGGAGATTCCGGTTCGACACAATGAGGATTTGATTAATACCGAGTTGCAGGTAGGGTAGATTTAAGAACTTCTGGATTTCAGAAATTCGGAAATCCTAAAAAAGGCAAATTCGAAAATATAGAAATGCTGAAAATTTGT
>NC_013486.2:4815169-4829408 GCF_000004555.2 Caenorhabditis briggsae | reverse complement strand
ACCCCCAAAAGAAAAAAATAGTCCATTCTCCCTCCTCCAAATCCAATAGATTCCGCTGGATTCAGTCCTTAGTTAGTTCAAATTATCCATCGGGAAATAAGCATTCATTCAATATGATAATGCAAGTATTATTATGGACTATAACAGTTTCAAATGACTTCTGGACAGTCCACGTACCTAATCTCATCATCACGCCCCTCCTCTTACACACTGATAAGTCTTTTGTGTCGGGATGGCTTAACTTTTGTAAGTCGAGTTTTCTAGTCCACCAACTTCTATGACCTAGAAATTGTCTGATTTCCAATTGGTGTGTTTTCTAAGCTAATTTAACATGGTGGGCGGCATGTTAGTATATAACAAGTCGAACATCCTGGTATAGGTAAGATGGACCTCGTCGAGATCTATCATATATCAAATCCGTCAAAATATCTTGTTCTGAAGCCGAGTTATCTGCCGGCCCGCCATCTGCCCGGGCCGGCCTGTTTGCAACAATGCTTTGAGCATCTAAAAACGGCTCCAAATTCAAAAATTTGGGTACCAAAAATTCCGCAATTCTAGAATTCATAATCCCAAAAATGCCGAAATCTTACAGAACAACTCTCAAATGCACCTCCCACAATGGCCAAAACCCAAACAAGCCGGATGGATTATCATTGTCGGCCGTGAATTCAACGATCAAATTCTGAATACCACTACCGTCGTCGGGTCGCATTCGACACGTTCAACGGCTAAATTGGATATCAGAATTCCAGCGGCAAAGTAAGAACATTGATTTTTTTTTTCTAGAATAGCTTAAATTTGCGTATTTCAATGATAAAAATGTTCAGAGGAAAACATTCGCTTTCCGTTTACATTCTCAGCGATTGCTATCTGGGAATCGACCAAGAGTACACACTTCGACTGGATGTTTCTTAAATATTGATTTTCCTTGTTTTTGTTGGAAATTTCTAGAATTTTCGATTTTTTGTTCCCAGATGACTCATCGCTTTTTCATATCTTTCTTGTAGTCTTTAGAATATTTTTCCCATTTTCTATTGTTTCTCATCTCCCAGTGCCTCCCAAAAAGCTGTGTTAAAATTTACTCACTTTTTTCCAGATTTCTGTATGTTAATCTTCTTGTTTCTTTAGTTTTTCATGGGGTTTTCTAGGTGTTTTCCGTTTCTTTGATTTTCGAAAATTGTATTCTTTTTTGTCTATTTGAGCACTTTGCTTGTTTCGGAATGGTCCGCACTGCACCCAGACATCAATAAACATCTTCTTTTTCAACTTTTCTCTCTTTTTTGCAAAAAAATCTACGGAAATAGGTGGAAATAGGCCGAAAACGACAAAAAAAACAAAACATCTGCAAAAAATTCACCTACAGTAGTCCGTTTAAAGGCGCATGCCGCGTTTTGTAGCAATGTACCGCAGCGAGAACTGCAACTACTGTATTTTGCAATGATTTTCGATTTTTTTTCAGAAGTTACTTGCGCACGATGACACCGGAAAATGCAGTTTTACATGTGAGTTTTTGCCGAAAAACCCGTTTTTAGGGTCGAAAAATTCGAATTTTCTAGAATTTACGCGATTCGATAAGCCGTATTGTCGACAATTTGCATTTTACGAGCATCGACGAAGCTGCGCATGCCCGGCTCGTTGGTCTAGTCGCCGATAAGCTGACGACGATGGGTGACACGTGTCGAGCACTTCTGGAGAATTGTTCGTTCGGGAAATATGGAAAAATTCTGGAAAAAAAATTGAAAAATCGATTTTTCAGGAAAAGCAATTTTCGGCTTTATAAATTTAAGACGATCTAAAAATCTTTAAGAATGTTTTTGAAACATCTGTGGACATCAGGATGCACAGAAGAACAACATTTTTTAAAAAATTCAAAATTTCCGAAAATCTAAATTTTTTGCAGCTGGAAGAACGGGAATCGGCTTGAATTCGGCGATCGATTTGAAATATTTATTCAAAATTCATCATGTCGATTTGCGCAGCCTTCTGGAGTACACACAACAAGTTCGACCATTTCCGCCGAAAGTATGGGAGAGTTTTTGGGAAATTCTGGGAAAATTTCTGAAAATTCTTATTTTTTAAAGTTTTGAAAGTTCAAAAAATTTCAAAACTTTTCAACTTTCGAGTTCTTTGAAAATTCTCATCTCTGCAACCTAAAAATTTGAAATTCTCAAAAAATTACCTCTCTAAAAATCTGAAAAATCCCAAATTCCAAGATTCAGAAATTATAAAAATCTGAAAATTCTAGAAAATTCAGATCTCCAGAATTAAAAATTCGAAATTTGTTCTGAGAAAATCCCAAACATACTTCAAAAAATCCAAATTTTTGAGTTTTGAAAGTCTGAAATCTAAAAAATCTTTCGAAAATCCCAAAAATCCCAAAATAATCCAATTTCAGAACTACGAAATTCACGGAGACGAGTCTGCGGCGATGCTGAAATCGAAAAAATTGAAAAACGAAAATTTGAAAAAACCGGAAAAACCAAAAGTGATTCGACATCCCACACCGCCGAGTTATAAGTAAGGAAAATTATATGAATTTGAAAATTTTCAAAAACTCAAATTTTTAGAAATTTTAAACTTTCAGAATTCTAAGAATCTGTACTTCGGACCAAAATTTTTTGTTCGAAATTTCAAAAATTTAGAACCTTAAAATCCCGAAATCTCTGAATTTTAAATATTCAGAATCTCAAAATATCGATTTTCAGCATTCCAATCTACGATAACATGTCCCCTCACCAACTCGGCTACAACTCCGAAGTCGATGCTGAAGCCACGCCCCTAATTCCCGATTTTCCAAATTCCACAAAAATTCCGTCGACACCACCATCAGAATCCCCTCAAATTCATCATCTTCCACCGCCGCCACCACCTCCTCCGATTCCTCCGATTCCATATTTTCCAACGTCTTCTGAACGACTTTTCGAAGAATTCATCCCGATTTTCGATCCGATAGTTCCACCGCCGCCAGTTTACACTGTTCCAGAACCTGTCGTTAAGCTCAAAATATTCAAAGTATTTTTTTTTCTTTTTTATGACTGAAAATATCCGAAAAAGTCCGAAAAATTGGCTGAAAATTAGTGAAAAATCAAAATGTTTTAATTTAAATTTTGGGTCAAAAAATGAGAAAATCAAAAAAATTCAAAAATTCTTAAAATCGGAATGCGAGAAAAAATTGAATTTCACAAAAAAAATTGAAAATTTGAGAATTAAGAAAAAATCACATTTTTGAGGATTTTCAACCGAATTTTTCAAAACTTTTCGAAATCGAAAATTCAGAAAAATTTCGAGAATTTTCAACATTTTAATAGTTTTTTTTTCAAGAAATTTGAACGAAAATTGTTGAGACATTCAAAAATTTTTGTTTTTTTTTCGAGAATTTGAATTTTCAAAAAAGACAATTTGAGATTTAGGAATCTCTGAAAAACTGTAAAAATCAATTTTTTAGAAAAGAAATTCAAAAAAAAAATTTTTTTTTTGAGGATTTTCAGGCAAAACTTTTGAGAATTCTAAAAAATAAAACTTTTAGGTTTTCCGAAATTCAAAAAAAAAAATTTCAAAATTTCAAAAAAAAAACAAGAAAAAATGTCAAAAAATCAATTTTTAAGGGAACCTCAAATTTTTTCAAGGATTTTCAGACAGAAAAAAACTCCAGATAAATGTATATTTTATCCGGAAAAAATGCCGAAAAACTCCAAAATTTTGCAGGCCGATCCACCACTGATTTACGAGCCAAAACACCATGATCGAGACGATCGAATCCCACAAAAATGGCCGAAATTCGATAAATATCGTCTGCCAAAATCGGAAAAACGGACTCAAAAACTGGAAAAAACGCCATCAAATGCATCGATTTCTGGTCCAAAAATGACACGAAAACGATTGATGCAAACGAATTACGAACGACGGCTGAGAAATGAACAAATGGCACGGGAAGAGAGAAAAAAAGAGAAACTGCTGGAAAAATTGTATCAGAAAAAGGAAAAAGAGAGGAAACAACGAGAGGAAATGGAGAGAAAACATCAGAGAGTCGAAGAGCCGCCCGTTCGAAAATTCAAAGGAAGACTGCCGAGATTGGTGTTGAAAGTGCCCAAGGAGACGTTGAAAGAGCTGAAAAATGGTTTGAAATTGGCTAAAAACACAGCTAAATTGTGCTGATGAGGCCTAAAAACAGCCAAAATTTTCTGAAAAAGTTTTTAAATGTGTTGAAATTAGTGTAAAGTTTGACTGAAAATAATACAAAATTCTTAAAAAATGGTCTGAAGAAACTGGAAATATTTGTGAAAAATCGCTGAAAAAAGTTCGAAATTTGCTGAAAATTTTCGGAATTTGCAATAAAAACTAAAACAAGTCTGAAAATTGGCTGAAAATGCCCAATTTTGACGACAAATACTCTGAAATTAGGCTGGAAATAATGCTAAAATTAACAGAAAATTACTTGAAATTTGGCAGAAAATGATCTAAAATCAACTGAAAATAATTGAAAATTCTTGATTTTGTTGCCCTAAAATTGCCTGAAATTCGCTGAATTTTGTCTGAAATTGGTTCATTTATTCTGAAAATTAGCCTAAATTTTGACGATTTCCCATTTTCAGAATGTATTAGCAACAATCATAAACCGCATCACTGTCTGAAAATTGCTCTTTCTTCTGAAATTTTTCCCCCAAAAAATCCATTTTCAGATGAACCAATCTCATCGGGTCCACTTCTTCCATTGTCGCCCAAGAAAGACGAAAATCACAATTTGATGATTTCAAAATCTTCGAAACCTCATCATCGGAATTCTGCCGCCACGTCATCTGAATTTAGAAAAGTGAAAACGGAGAATATTGGCGATAGAGCGCCATTGCTGAAGATGAAAATTTCATTTAGAAAGTGTTATGAGGGTAAGAAAAGCATGAAATCGCTTAGGTTTTTCTAGGTCTTTGAAGAAAATGATGGCCTAGAAATGCATTTTTCTAGGCCAATTTTCAACTGGACGGCCTAGAATTTGACGAGCAAAGTAATGGTGGCCTAGAAATTTGGTTTTCTAGGCCACCCTTAGCTTGATGGCCTAGAATTTGCAAAAATTAGACCACCAATTATTATTATTTTTCAGGAGCAATGATAATGAAAGTGGTAACCACTGATTATCAGAAGATTTTCAATGGAGCATGGCAGCCGCTAGTTGGCACGTGGCAGAGCAGAAATGGCGTTTACTCGAAAACGGTACGGGGTACATTTCTAGAACTACGACGTTCTAGAACTTGGATTTTTATGAAGTTTTCTAAATCATGGACATTTATAAACTAGCCATTCGAGAACTGCGTCGTTTTGAAACTTGGGTTTTGTGAAACTTGCCATTCAGAGCCGTCTAAAAACTGGTCATTCTAAAACTGCAACTTTTCAGAACTTGGTTTTTTGAAACGTTCCAAAACAGGGAACTGTGGTTCCGGAACTGTGGCGTTCTATAACATCAGTTTTTTGAAAAATTCCAAATCAAGAACATTTACAAACTAGTCATTCTAGAACTGTGAAGTTTCAGAACTTGAACAGTGAAATTTTGAAACTGAAATTTTTCAAAAAAACCGCGACATTTTCGAACCGCCCGCTTCGAAACTTTCTCCCTCCTGGAAAAAAATTTTTCCAACCCAAATAAATTTTTTATTCATTTTCTCACGAAGTTGTCATGAAATACTGCACTTTGTGCATACTAAATAAGTACTCAAAAGTAGTTGAAGTAACAATTTTAATGCAAATTTAATTTTTATTTAACAGAAAAAAAAGTCTGAAAATTGGCTGAAAACTCGGAATTTTTTGGCTGAAATTTCTTGAAATTTCAGAATTTTCTGAAAAATTGGTGTTTTTTAATTTTGCGAAAAAAAAGTCTGAAAATTGGCTGAAAACTCGGAATTTTTTGGCTGAAATTTCTTGAAATTTCAGAATTTTCTGAAAAATTGGTGTTTTTTAATTTTGCGAAAAAAAATTCTGAAAATTCGAAAAACTGAAAATCTTAAAACTTTCCATTTTTCACCCAAAAATATTTTATTTCCAGACACTTCCCCGAAGAGCCCAAAAAAGAGCATCCACCACTCCATCATCAGCAACGTCTTCTAAAAATCTTCCAAAGATAAAATTCAAGAGAAATTCGGATAACGATTATTCGATAATTTAATTGTCAAATGGCTTCTTTTCTTTTTTTTATTGGCAAAAATCCTAAAAATTCGGATTTTTCCAATATTTTTTCTCCTCGACGTTCTCTTTTTTGCATAATATCCTCAATTATTTTATTTGATTCCCCAACTTTTTTGCATTGTCTCCTCTATTTTTAATGAATTCTAAATGCTTTTTTAACCAAAATTTTCAAGAATTTCTAGCTAGTTTTTTTTTGTTGTTGAGAAAATTGGCCGAAATTGAAAAATTCAAAAAAGTTTCTTGTTCCTTCCAGAGCCCATAAATGATGGCTCCGCGAGCCAAATGAGATGTGGCGCCGTTTGGAACATGGACATGACACGAATGAAACTGACACACAGACAAACTTCACAAAACTTTGTTTCTTTTCGTTTTTGAGAAGAAAAATGTTTCAAAACTTTTGGAACATTTTTTTCCTTTTTTTCCGGAGAAAAAAGCTAAATTTTTAAGAAAAATTTTGAAAACTCAGATGTCAGCAAATGCGCTCTATTGAGAATTTTATGAATTTCAGCAAATTCCAAAGTTAAGAAACACGTTTAACAAAATTCTGGAAATTCTGAAAAAATGCATTTTCGAAAAATTTTAGAATGATTTTTTTCAAAACAAAAATTTTTCAAAAATGATTTTTTTCAAAAAAATATGCAAGATTCGAAACTTTTTATTGAAAAATCGTTAACATTTTGAAAAATCTGAAATTCTCAGAATTTTCAGATAATGTTTTAAAAAATTATTCGAAAAATTGAATTTCTAAAAGTTCCAGGAAATTCAGAGATCCCGAGAATCTGAAATCCGAATTTCGAAGAAACTTCTGGAAATACGGATTGCAAACATCTGAGGACTGGTTCTGAATTTTCGAAATTTTCGCATTTTCAATGAATTGGGTTTTTTTTAACTTTTCCAGGAAATTCCAAGAAAAATATTTTTTTCAAATCATTTTTTGACATAAAAATGCCGTATCTGTTCCGATTTTTCTCAAACAAACTACATGTTTAAAAAAATGTTCCGAACTACAAATTTTATGCAAAATTTTTCTTTTTCTTTCTCTTTTTCTTCCCACAAAATTTATGATTCGTCATTTCCTCGTTTTGAAGGAAAAAAAAGAAGATGCAAAAGACAAGAAGAACGAAAAGTTCATAACTTTTTACAGCTTAATTTTGCACGAAGAGCGCTTTTTTGAGAATTTCAGAAAAGTTTTTAAAAAAATGATATTTTGGTTTTTTGGTTAACTTCGGGCACCTGAAAACCTGGTCCAGAATTGTTCAATTTGTCTGAAATATTCAGGGTGTACAAAACAAAGGAAGAGCTTCATTTTTGTAGTTGACAACTTTTTTTAAAAATTTCTGTCTGACGAGATAGAGCATTGTTGAAGCAGAAGGTTTCAGAAACTTTCTGAATTTTTGAACTTCCGAATTTTTGAATTTCTGAATTTATGACTTTCTCATGTTTGAATTTTTCTCCGTTTTTTTTTAAATTCCTGGGAAACCGAATATTTAAAGTTTATGGAACATTCAAATTCAGATTTTTAGAGTTTCTGAATTTTTGGAAATTTCCAAATTTTAGTAATTCCGACTATAAAAAGTTCGATTACATGAAATCTGTTAATTTTTATTTCTATGTTTAGAATTCTCAATTTTCAGAGTTACCGTAAAACCAGTAATAGAAGGTCCCTCCAACTTTTAACTTTGAGTTAATTTTTCTCGGTTCCTGTCAAAGATATCAAAAAGTTGTCAATTGATAAATTGTTAACTATGATATCAGCAGCATTTTATCAGTTGACACATTTTTGATATCTCTTATAGGAGTGCGAATAATTGAGCTCAAACTTGACAGTGTGGGCCCTTCTATTAGGGGTTTCACGGTATCCAATTTTTAGCCCAAATGTTCTCTTTTTTAGATAAGAAATCCAAAAATCACATATTCCGGAATTTTGAAATTTCTGAAAAATTTTGATTCCCATAGTTCCCAAATTTTCTTAAATTTTGATTTTTCAAGTTTCTCCAAGATTCTAAGATTTTCAAACTCCAAGGATCCCAAAATCCTTCTGTGATTTGTGTACTCTTAAAAACCCACTCAAACCAAAAATTGCAACTTTTTCTTTCCAGTTTCCGGACATTTTTGTTCCCCTTTTGTTCAAATTTCTGACGTTTTTTTTTCTCAAAAAGTCTAGTTTGTTCAATTTCTCTCTCTCTCCAATTATACTCGAAAAAATATCTTGAGAGAGTGGGTTTCTAAATTTAATAATCTCTCGTTTTTTTCGACAAACATGGAGCACACAAATCCTTGGAAATCCTTGCTCTTTTTGGAGCAAACAACCACCAAAACATTTTCCAAAAAAATGTTTTTTTGGAAAAGTTCTTGGTTGGTTTTTCGGCAAAAAGATACAACTTTTGACAGAGAGACAAATGACCAAAGGGTGTTAGTTTCTCTTTTTTGAAAGATTTTTTGACTTTTTTTAATGGGAATTTTACGAAATATTTTTAATGATTCTGGAAATTCTAAAGCTCAGAAGTTCAGATATTTGAAATTCTGAAATACAGAAAATTCAGGAATTTAAAAAATCAGAAATATCAAAATTCTGAACATTTCAGTAATTCACAAATGTCTGAGATCCTGAGAAAATAAATTTTGAATTTTTGAAAATCTGAAATCACAAAAACAAAAATTACAATTTCAGAAATATTAAAAATTTAAATAAATTTGTTTTTCTGAAAATTTGCCAAAATTTCAGAAAAAATTCCAATATTTTAGAAAAGACGACTTCTAAAATTTGGAAGCTTCGTAATTCAAAAAGTTTAGAATTTCAAACATCTCAAAAAAAATCAAAACAATTCTGAACATTTTTTTAAGAATCGGCATTTTCAAGAAATACCGTAAAACTTGTAATAGAAAAGCCCCCAAACTGTCAAGCTCAATTATCTCGGTTCCTTTGAAAGATATAAAAAATGTGTCAACTGACCAAATATTCTTAATATTATGGCAAACAATTGATCAGTTGACAACTTTTTGACATCTTCAACAGGAACCGAGAAAAATTGGCACAAAGTTAGAAGTTAGGGGTCCTTTCTATTACAGGTTTTATGGTAAACAATTTGTAGAATAGTCGAGATCTGAAATTTTAAATTTTTTAATCCGAAAATTCAAAAATTCAAAACAATTCAAAACAATTAACATTTTTCGAAAGTCCAAATTTTTTGAAGTCAGATATTTTGACTGTCTCTGAAATTCTAAAGTTCTGAAAGTTTTAACTTTATAAAATTTCAATTCCATTATTCCTTTTTTCCAACGATTTTTGATTCCTCAATCCCCTCTTTTATTCCCCAAAAATCTCTCCTGGTCCATTTCCTTTTCAACCATTAATCACTTTTTGTTTCTCTCGTTTTTTTCCCAATTTTTCACTTTTGAATTTCACTCTTTTTCTCCACTCGTTTTGCTCCTTTTGGTCCCTTTTAGGTCTTTTTTCCAATGGGAACACTCAAAAAAAGAAAGCACGTCTTCTTGGCCGATTCTGAATTCAGATTTCAGAAGGAAAAAAAGAAGAAGACGTCCTCTTCTTCGTTTTCTGCTCTGTCGAATTTCACGAAATTCGAATTTATTTTTTTTTTCCAAATTTTATCGCATTTTCCGAGAACAAAGGAAACGGAAAACTGAATTCGATTTTTTGCTTTTTTTGCAGAAAAAGAAAACATTAAAAGTCTAAATTTCGCAAAAAATCTTTTGGTTCCACTCCTGAAAATTCCGAAAAAAAACCGTAAAACCTGTAATAGAAGGGCCCCCACGATGTAAAGTTTGAGCTTAATTATCTAGATTCCTATGAGAGATATCAAGATTAAGTCAACTGATAAAATGTTAATGATAAAATAGTGAACATTTGATTGGTTATCAACTTTCGGCTGAATTCAAATATTGCCCCCACCCCAATTCAAGTATAGCCCCCCCAAAATGAACCATAGTAGAGCCACCGTAACCGTCATGATGCAAATTTTAAGCTTTTTTTAAAATCTTTCTTTGATTTTATCGGAATTTGTGTCATTTTTTACCATTTTTCCTTGTTTCTTGGGAACTTTTTCTGAAAAATACTTGTCAGATATGTATATCTTACCAGAAGAACTTCCAAAATTAAAACATTCTAAAATTCAGGCTTAGGCCAAAAAATGGTGGGGACCTATTTTTGAATTGGTGGGGGTCTAAAATTGAATGGGTGGGGGTTATTTTTGAATAGGTGGGGGTCATATTTGAATAAAGTGGGGGGCTCAGACAAGGTTCTCTTTTTTTGGGGGGGCGGGGCTATTTTTGAATGGTTGGGGGGCTTTAATTGAAGAAGGCAGGGAGGAGTGGGGCCATATTTTAAGAATACCAGGTTTTTCAAGTATAGGCCCCCACTTTGTACTAGTGGGGGGTCATACTTTAATCAACCAATTCAACTTCAGCCCCCCACACCTCAGTAGAGCCCCCCCCCCCCACCCATTTTGTACTTGTGGGGGGCTCTACTATAGTTGTTTATAAGGTGGGGGGAGGGGGTCATATTGAGGTGGGGGGCTATATTTGAATTATACCCAACTTTCTTATATCTTTAACAGAAACCGAGAGAAATTGGCTCAAAGTTGAAAGTTAGGAGGCCCTTCTATTACAGGTTTTACGGTATGTGTGTATTATTGAGAAAAAAACCTTTTTTTTTTAATTCAGCAAAAGCTATTTCACATTTTTTGGCCACATAATTTTTTCTTAAAATTTTACAACTTTCTAATTTTGGAAAATTTCTGTTGTCCTTTTTTTTTAAATCTGATGGAACTTTGAAATCTTAAAATTCCTATTTTTAGCAGAACCTTTTTTTAAATCCCATGAGGTTTTCAAAATCTGCAATTTGAAATCCCATAAAATCTGAAACTTAAAAATTTGGAAGTACCAAAATAACGAAGTTTCTGAAACTCTAAATTCCTAAATTTTTGATATTCAGAAGTTCGGAAATTCTGAAATACTGGAATTAAAAAATTCGGAAATTCGGAAATTTAGAAATTCTGGAATTCTGAATTTCTCGAAATTTATGCTATGAATCAAGAATCCAAGTATTCTAAAAATTCTAGGATTCTGAAACTCAGAAATTCAAAAATTCAAAAATTCACGAATCCGAAAATTTCAATTTTCAACTTTCCAAAACACTGGAATTCTTGTAAACTGCCAATTCTTGGGCCTTCAACTCCATTCCAAACATAAAAATTTTGTGTTTAGCCAGTTTTCAAAAAAATGGGTCCCAAGAGAATTTTGTCAAGATGGGGGGGGGGGGGGGGGGGTCACACCAACTTCAGAAAATTTTTTTGAATCTTCTATTTTTTTTGAAAATGACTATGTTGTTCTGATTTTCTGAACTTCTGGATTTCCTGATATTCCGAGCTTCTAAATTTGAAATTTTCCTGAATTTCCGAATTTCTAAAAATTGAGTTTTTAACCTCTACAAACCTCATGGTCCTTCAAAAAACCAATAAAACACTGGAAGTAAAAAACAAAAAAAATATGTTTTTTCTCCTGAATCATAACAGTTTCAAAGCGAAAAAGGAGCTAAAAACCGAGAACGAAAATTCAGTGGTCCGTGAAAAAAATTATGTTCCCTCGGAGCACTTCGTTCCATTTTTTGTCCCATTTTTCTCTGTGTTTCCTCAAAAAAATGTCCCATTTTTTGTCTAGTCAACATTTTTATATGTCAATGTAACTTCTTTTTTATTTTTATTTGTTCCATTTGAATGGATGTCAATATTTTGTAGTTTAGGTTTTTGAGGTTTTGGTTTAGTGGTTTTTTTTTCAGAAATTCAGAAATTCATAAATTCATAAATTCAGAGTTCAGAAATTCAGAAATTCAGAAATTCAGAAATTCAGAAATTCAGAAATTCAGAAATTCAGAAATTTAGAAATTCAGAAATTCAGAAATTCAGAAATTCGGAGATTGGGAAATTCGGAGATTCGGAAATTCAAATATTTGGAAATTCAGAAATTCGAAAAATCACAAATTCAGAAAGTCAGGAAACTTTAAGCATTTTTGAATACCGTGAATTTCAAAGTTCAAAAGCTTAAAAGCTCAAAAAAACACGAATAAATATTCCGAAAATTTTCAAAAGTGCTAAAAGGTGAAGGAATCTAAAAAACCCAAGAAATCTGAAAAATCCAGAGAAACTCCAAAAATTCCAGAAATTTTCCGGAAAAAAACAGGAAACAAAAAACGTTCAATTTCAGACATATATTTTATATATTTAACATATATTTAATTCCAGACATATATTTTTTCAATTTCGAACTTCCTTTTTTATTTCCTTGTTTTTTTCTCTCCCCAAACATCCCTAATACATACATTTCTTTTTTGGATAATGATTCACTATTGTTGTTTTGTCCAACACATCCCCAAAAGTCAAGAAAACACGACGACCCGGATCCCAAAAAATGGGAAGAAGAGACACAGAAAAATTTGGATGTTTTGAATTTTTTCCTCAATTTTTTCTTTTATTTTTTGAGTAGAAAAAACAACAAGAACTATTCATAAATAACTTTTTCGAAGATATTTCTGGAAAAAGTGGGCGGAGCCTGGAAGTGTTTTCCATAAAACACTTGAAAATTTTGTCTTTGTTTTTGGTTTTTTGGAATCAAATTTCTGGATTTTTGAGGTTTAAATTTGGGTTTTTCCACATGACATCAAATTACTGGAAATTTCGAAAAAAATGTGTTTTGGTTAAAATTATAAAAATCAGAATTTTGAAAAAACTCAAAAATTGTTCAAAAAAGCTAAAAAAAATCTAAGCTAAAAAAAATCGAAATTTAAAAAAAATCTTTTTTTCTCCAATTCATCTTTGTGAAATTACCTGTCGATTTCCGCCGCCTGTCGGCGGCTACATCTCCTGGCTTCACTAAAAACGTTCGAATCTTAAAACCGGAGAAAAATATATGAAGTCTCAGTTGATTGTGTTGTTAATTTTCCTCAACTTAACTGAAAGCCTGTTTTTGTCCCTACGGGGCTAAACTTCCTGGCTTACATCACCTGTAGTTTTATAGAAAAAAATGTATTTTTAATATAAACGTAGAAACTGTGAGGACGGAAAAACTAATGAAAAAACTTCTGAAATTCTCCAATTCTTAAACTCTTAAACCTGCAAATCGGGAAATTTTAATATTCTGAGAATTCTAAATGTATAAAACCAATCATGGTATTTTTTGCAAATTTGGGGAATTAGGATCTCAAAAGTTTAGATCAATACCATTACTAATAAGAAAAACCAAATCTGTCTGTGAGAATGTATGTCGTGCAACTTTTAACCCCTTCAAAGATAACTTAAAGGGCTTGGAATTTGTATTGGTTTATGCCCGAATTTTTTTTTGAAATTTTGTTTCAGGCGTCTTCTGGAGAAGTTATTGTTTTTCTACAGTACACATTTCAAAAATTATTAAAACAATATTCAGGTCGTCGAACCGCCCTGATGATTTTTTTATTCGAGTTTCTAGTTTTTCAAACATTTGGGTTTTTACATTTTTAGTTTTTTCGAGTTTCTGAATTTTTGAACTCTCGAATTTTGGATTTTTCAAAATACTGCATTTCAGATCTCATAATTTCTGGGATTTTAAATTTTCGAATTTCCGTATTTCTGACTTTCTGAGATTGATAAATTACCAAACTTTAAAATTTTTAACGCAAATCTGATTTTCATAATTTCTCTAAAACTTGTTTTCTGAGTTTTTGATTCACAAAGGTTTTCCGAATTTTCTAAATTCCGAAATTGAACTGTCTGATATTCTGAATTTTCAATTTTTTGAACTCCCCAACTTTGGAAATATTGGATTTTCAAATTTTCGAGTGCTCTAACTTTCAAGTTCCCAAATTCCATAATTCCGAATATCTGAATTTTTATTCTTCTGAATTTCCGTACTTTGGGCATTTGAATTTTCTGGTTTTCAAACTTTAAAATTTCCGAGGCAAATAATTCTGAGGGTACGATAATTCGGGGGTACAAGGGGGTACAAAGTGATTTAGGGGTACAAAACCAACAATTCGGGGGTATAAACTAAACCTTTTTCTCAATATTTTGTACCCCCAAAT
>NC_013486.2:4810985-4815047 GCF_000004555.2 Caenorhabditis briggsae | reverse complement strand
ATCTTGAGCGAAAAGTTGAATCATTGTTTCAAAAAAAGGTATTCAGTGTTTTTTTACATTCTAAAAATCAATAAATTCATTTTCAAAAACAAAAACAAAATTCAAAAACAAAAATTCATTTTTCAAAAATTTTGTTTTTTTCTGCCGGGCCGCCGGGCCGGGCCGGGCCGAAATTTCACAAGTATGCTTTGTACCCCTTTGTACCCCCGAATTATTGTACCCTCCGAATTATATGCCAATTTCCGAAGCTTCAAATTTCGGTATTTTCGAGTTTCCGAATTTCTTTAGAATTAGAATTTTAGAATTTCAGGTAAAATCAAATGTTTGAGGCATCGGAATAGTTAAAAACTTCGCATTTTTAAAAAAAACTAAATAATCAAATTTTGTGAATCAGAATCTCCGAAATTCAGTTTTTGAGAAGTTAAGGGATTTAGAAAGTCAGAATTTTAAAGTTTACTGAACTTTTTCTTTCTCTCTTCTTTCAAAACTAAGACTAAATAATTATTACCACAAAATGTCCTTTTTTCAGATATAAAGTGGACTAGAAAAAAATAGAAGGGTTAGGCGGGAGTGACGTGAAAATAATTTTCGAAAGATTTTCTATGTAAAAAATAGAAGAACGTCTCCAGATGACGTCAGAAACAAATTTTCAAAATTAGAAATATTCGGGCATCATCTTGCTGCTATTTCGGATCATCTGTGAAATTTCGAAAATTTTTGGTCTACTGGGGACTTCGCTAGGATCGTGGAACCGGGAACACCGGGCACACACACAGACAGAATTTGGCGATTTTTTGTAGTAAAGATAATGGAATTTGGGTCAGAACTAGTAGTAAAGATAATGGAATTTAGTAGTAAAGATAATGGAGTAAAGATAATGGAATTTGGGTCAGAACTTCCAATTTTTCAAATCCTAGACATTTTTTCTGCAATTTCGCGTCAATTTCAATGTTTTGTGGTTTGCAGATTTTTCAAACTACAGTAATCCAAAAAATCCTGAAAATAGTAGTATAGAAGTTTCTGGACTCAAATTTTCCGCTGATTTCGAATTTTTGTGATGCTAGACCAAAAATAATGCAAGACCATGAAAATGGAGTTTGCGGTTCTTCCAAACTACAGTAATCCCGAAACTTCTGAAATTTATAGTAAGAAGTTCTGAAAATAAGTTGCTAGATCAAAATTTCAAGAAACTTCCAGATTTTCGGTTCAGTTTTAGTTTTAAAAAGGGTTCTTTATTAGTTTTGTGATCCTTTAGAAGAGCATTGAAACTATGATGTGATGTGCGAAACTAGAAAATTAATTGAATTTGAAAATGAGAGTCTCCTTTTTTTTATCCTTTTTTCCTGAAGAAAACAAAATTAATTAACTGAAAAAAAGAAATTTTCGTTTTTTACTTGCCGGTTCATCTATTTTTCAAGGTTTGCGGTCAGTTTTTGTTTGAAAATAAGAAAATTTCGAAAAAAAAACTTTTTTGTTTTTTCTGTCTGGAATTATTTATATTCTTCCTCAACCCACCTGAAGCGAAAAAGGTCGAAAGGTCGAATGTTTTCTATTTTTAGAGAAACAGCTGATTTCTATGGTAATAGTTTCAATTTGGAAAATATAGATAAAAAATTGGGAAGTTTCTCAAATTTATGATCTAAAGATTTTTTTCTGGGAGTTTCGATATTCATAATTTTTACAAAACGCTCCACATTTTTTTTTCAAATAGAACCTGAAAGCGCTTCCAGATTTTTTGAAACTAAATTTTCATTTATTCTCTGTAGATTCCACTTAATTGATTTTCCATAAATAAATTATTCTAATTGCCGTAAAACCTGTATTAGAAGGGCCCTCCGAAAGGGGTTTGGAAAAACAGAAGGGCCAACGTAATAGAAGGGCCCCCTGTAAAGAAGGACCCCCTCCAAAATGTGTACTGATATTGGAAATTTTGCTTACGTTTTTAGTGAAAAATGTTCCGGGAATTCCATAATTTCATATGAATTAGCTGGAAAACTTTTTTTTTTTGATAAAAAACTTGCTAAATTTTGGTGAAATTGACAGATTTCATGAATTTTGAACAAAAATTCATCGAATTTTTTAATGAAAAATCGCCGTAAAAATAGAAGGGCCCCTGTAATAGAAGGGCCCTCCGGAGGTACAGTGGAGAAATAGAAGGGCCGGCCCTTCTAATACAGGTTTTACGGTAACTTTCTCTTTGTGACAATTTCATTTTTAAATGATGTCATTTTCCTAAATTTTCACTGAAATTTCCCAACCGAAAATTCTTAAAAAAACAGGATAACTAGAAAAAACCAGTTGTCGAAACAGCTATAAATCCATCAACAATTTACATAAAAATCGTCATAGAAACATGAAAATAACTGCCGTTTTTTCAGCTGTCAGAAACTAAAGATTCCATTTTTTTGGGATTTTTTTTTGGGTTTCTGGAAATTCCAATACTTACATTCGAGAATTTTGAATTTCAAATGAAATTATAGTTTTTGATGGAGTGGTTTTTTAGAGTTTAAAAAATTTTGAAAATTGTTAATTTTATAATTTTCAACAAGGTTTTTCAAACTTTTTTTTCCGAAATTGTTTTTTTTTCTTCATGTTGTATTCTTTCAATTTTTCTCATTCAATTTTTCTTTCTAAAAATTCTAAAGTTTTATGTATTTTCAGATATCCTGCCCAAATGTGGTTCTTCATTTTATGATCTCAAAACAACCAGCAAATATGGAAACTTTTTATTTCTCTACCCGATTTTATGTATTTCTTCTATCCATCTCTACAGTATTATGGTAAGAAAACATTTGAAATTTATGAAAAATCAGAAATTCCAGAACTTTAAAAAAGCTAAAAGTTGTGGAATCTCCAAACTCAGAAATTCAAATATCCTGAAATTCTAAAAATTCTAATTATAGAATATCAGGAACTCGGAAATTTAGAAATCCAGAATTTTCAAAAATCTTAATATCCAAAAATTCAAAACATTAGAAATCCAAAAATACTGGAATTTCAAAATTCAATATTTTCCCATTTTCAGCACGTACGGTTCGCCCATCCAACGAGGTCTCATCACATCGGGTCCATGCACATTTCCCCTACCGACATCTGCCAATTTTAGTGTTTTCTGCCAAATTCCGTATCATAAGGTTAGAAAAAAAAATGGCTAAAATATCCCAAAAAATTAATTTCCCTTGAAAAATCTTTTGAAAATCTATGAAATTTGACTAAAAACTTCATTCAAACATTGCGAAACTTCCATAACAAATTGCTGAAAATCTGTCAATATATATGGATTTTTAGCAGTTTTTTTTTGAATATCCCAGGCTCATTTTTTTACTTTTCGACCCAAATTTAAAAAAAATATTTTCAGACCCCATACGTCTGCGATCCAGGCGGCATTCTATCCCGTACCGAAGTTGAAATGCTCCAAAAAACTGCTCAAAAACTGAATATGACCTCTTGTTTCTGTTCAAAATATGGGAATTGTCAGCCCGGAATTCGAATCGCCGTCGTTTTATTGCCATTTGTCAGTTGGAATTCGATTCGAGAGTGCGATCCGACGTATACAAGTTCATCGATTTCGACATCAACTATTTTATATGCACAATTGTTGTCTGTTCGGTGGCAAGGTATTTTTTTCTATTTTTGAGTAGAGAATTCGAAAAATTTTACCCGGAAAACTCTAAAATTGGGCCGAAAAAGACTAAATAATCAAATCGACACAAAGTACAGTAAGACAAAGGCACAGGTCCTAGATTTTTTTAGTCGTGACCTAGATTTTTTTTAAGTCGTGACCTAGATTTTTTTAGGTCGTGACCTAGATTTTTTTGGGTCGTGACCTAGATTTTTTAGGTTGTGGCCCAGTTTTTTTAGGTCCTGATCTAGATTTTTTAGGTCATGGCCCAGTTTTTTTAGGTTGTGGCCTAGATTTTTAAAGTTGGTGTACGGAGAAATTTTTTATTGCATCAAAATGTGCAGAAATGAATGTAGATTGACATAAAAATAAAGAAAAAATTCAAAAAAATTCCTTCATCAAGAAAAACGCATCGAAAAATATGCTAAAGCCCTTAGGGA
>NC_013486.2:4798114-4810488 GCF_000004555.2 Caenorhabditis briggsae | reverse complement strand
AAAAAAAACAGTGAAAACGAGCGAAAAAATTTTAAAAGTTTGAATTCGCGCGCTTTTACTCGCCTGGTGGCCTAGAAAAAACATCGTCCCTAAGGGCTTTCAGCGTATTTTTCGATGCGTTTTTCTCGATGAAGGAATTTTTTTTGAATTTTTTCTTTATTTTTAAGTCAATCTACATGCATTTCTGCACATATTGATGCAATAAAAAATTTCACCGTACACCACCTTTAAGGCTTTTTTTTAGATTTTTGCAAAAAAAACTGGGGAATTGTTCTGGTAATCAGAATTCGTAACCCATAAAACCGATAATCAAGCAAAAAATTTCAAGCAATTGATTCCTAAAAAAAATTTTTCTGAAAATCTTCGATTTTCAGAATTTTCTAAATTTCAATCTGTTCAGAACACTGTGACGCCGATGTGATCTTCGTCTACATTCAAAGTTGGCAAACCGAACGTCTTCGAACGCCGCTTCTGATTCCTCTATTCGGGTATGCAAGTTTGCTTCATTGAAATTTTAAAAAGCTCTCTCAAAGAATTAGTCCAATAGAGTGCATTTTCTTCTAGCTAAAATTCAAATTTCCAGTGACCAATGGCCTCATCTCCGTCGATTTTCGATTCCTTTGGTGACGGCGGCAAGAGAAACTGCTCTGATTTCTCTTGAGAATGCAATGTCCCATGCAAGTCGTCTAATCCATGTAGATTTATCACCGGTAGGAGTTTTCTAGATTGTGGCCTAGCTTTTTCAACTAAATTTCAAACTTTTCCAGGCGCACGCTGCAATTCCTCGATGGGCTCTGGCTTTTGGTGGAATTATGCTCTCTATTGTCGCTGCGGCGATGTATGTAGCAAATTGTATAAGCCAGAAAATGGGACAAAGGGTTGGTTTTATCATTGGAGCGCATTTGACATAATTTTTCAAAAGTTTCCTTTAAGCGCCAAAAATCGTTGGTTCCAAAGCGTGGAAACGAGAAGTTCCGTGCTGGATTCGGCGGTGGAGTGATGATGAACAATTCTGGAAGTCAGAAAAAGAAATCAGTCATGATGTTCCGGACTTTTTCGAAAAGTAACCATAATAACAATAATAATCGTTTATAGTCTCGAATTTTACTCTTTTTTTATTTCTCTTCCGGGTTCATACAATAAAGATTTGCTTTTTTCATGTCAATTTTTTCGATTAAAAATTCGGTTCAAGCCCTAAAATGCTGAAAATTTCTTTTCTTTCTTTCAGATTTGAATAACCGCGCAAAGTTGCCTGGCCGTGGCCTAACTTTTCTGTTGCAACGACACTCCGCGCATCCCGCCGCGCGTTGTTTAGCTGCCGTTTATTCCAAATATTTGCGTCCTAATTTTCTGATTTTCTCGCTCTTTTCAAGATTTTTATTGTTTTTTTCTTCGCTCACAACCTGAAATAAACACTTTGTAACGTAGATTAACCTATTTCCAAGCTTCAAACCACACGAAACTCCGATTTTTCAAGTTTTCAGACTAGTTGGGTTAAATACAGATAAACGACACATAAGTCGACACCAAGTTATGGTTGAAATAGATTTTAATAAGGAGAACGAGGAGGATTACTCCGATCCAGCGGATTTCGTTGACGATGTAACCGATGATGGTAGGTTTTTTTTCGAGAAATTATGAAAATTTTCAAAAATAAAATTTTAGTTCTCGTCCCCGATGTTCTTTACAAAAAGCCAACCATCGATGAGTTTGAAGGCAACATGTCTTCATCGCCGGTATCCCAGTTGTTGGTGCCGAACGTATCGCTAGACTCCAAAGTGTGTTGAAGAAGGTTCTAGAGAAATTGGAGCCAGGAGTCAAGATTTTCATCCCACCAAGCCCAGAAGGAGGATCTTTGGTAAGCGTCCAATATGAATTTCGGACCGCAATTTTTATTTGCAGGGAGTCCTTCTCACCGAGTGGCCCGACAGCCGGTCCGCCGCGTTCGCTGTGAAAAGTCTTGATGGCTACTCTTTCGACAAGAACCACACCTTCTCAGCCCGCTTTTTCACGGATATGAAGAAGTTGGAAGCTCCATCTGATGCCTGGACGACTCCAGTGAAGTCAGAATACTCGGATGTTGGAGATTTGTGGTGGTGGCTTCAGAATGAGCGTTGCCGTGATCAGTTCGCAATTTCTCATGATAAATTGGGAATACCAACTGTTGGCGTGTTCACGAATATGAAGGGAAACGATCCAGAGCTTGCTGGAGATCCGGAGAAGGCCGAGAGAGCTGTAAGTTCTAACTTGAAGATTTCAAGCGATTCTAAATAACTTCATTTCAGAACTGGACTGAAACCGTCTTCACCTGGTCACCACATGGTTCCTATCTCTCCACGATCCACAAGCGAGGAATAATCCTCTGGGGAGGCAAAGACTACGCTCGTGCCCACCGATTCGCCCATGACAACGTTCAATACATTGATTTCTCGCCATGCGAAACCTTCCTGGACACCTACGCCGNCGACCTGAAGAGAACAACAGCTGGGGAGACTTGAGAAGAAAGTTCCTGAGAGTTTGGGATTCCGAACTGGAGAATTGAAGAAGGCCTACTCGACCTTTGAGCTCACAGGAAGAACTCAGCTGCCAACGTGGCCATTCTTCAAATGGTCCATCGACGAGAAGTACTTTGCATGTCTCAAGGCTCCAGAGAAGGATAAGCTTGAAAGAGAGAAGAAGATCGATGGAATCTCGATTTTTGAGTCGGAAACCTTCGAACTTGTTGACAAACGAGCCGTTACGATTGAGAATATCAAGCACTTTGACTGGTCACCAACTGCTCCAATCCTTGCTTATTATTCTGAGTGCACAGACGCAGTTCCAGCTGAGTTCGGACTTCTTCAAGTTCCATCCATGCAACGGCTGCGTTCGGCTCGCGTTCACAACGTCGCCGATGCTCAAATGTTCTGGCAGAAGAGTGGAAAGCGGTTGGCGTTCTACACGATGAGATATAAGAAGAAGGAGTTCAGAGAGACTGGAGAGGTTAAATATGTGGTGAGTTTCCCTGGTGTCTCGAAAAATTTTGCGATTTTTCTGTAGAAACAGCGCGTTTTTGTGGTTGAAAATTCATTTTTGGATCATTTCTCAGCCATTTGCTCACTATCAGAGCTGATTCTATATGAAAAAAAACTATAATTCTGACCAACGTATTTTATAAATTCGGAAAGGTTTCTCTATTTCTGAGGGTTTAGGCCACGGCCTCAGGCCCTTTTTATACGAAAATTGACCCAAAACGACAAAAAAGACAAGTCCTACCAAAACTACAAAACAAATGACTTATTTTCCAGGGTGGCTGCCAATACCATGTGGACATCTTCGAGATTGACAAGAAGGACGTCTCCCTGATGAACCTCCCTCTTGCAGAACCATTCATCCACTTTGACTGGGATCCAGAAGGCGACAAGTTCTGTGTTCTCGTCGGAAACACCGCCAAAGCCACACCCCAGGTCTACAAGATCGAAGCCAACAGCCACGCGCCGAAACTTGTGAGCAAATTGGACGCCGGAGTTCACTTCAATGAGGTCCAATTCGCCCCGAAAGGAGGATGGTTGGCGGTTCTTGCCAAGGTGTCAGCTGGTGGAAATGTGTATTTCATTGATACTTCGCTGGCGGAAGCTAAGAGAACCAATGTCATCGAGCATCCATTGTTCAATAAGGGATATTGGGATCCAACTGGACGCTACTTTGTCACATGCTCCACGTTGGGAGGAAGAGCTGGAGCCGACTTGGGATACCGAATTTTCACATTCCAAGGACGAGAACTCTGCCGGAAAAACTTGGATCGTCTGGCGCAATTCAAGTGGAGACCAAGACCGCCGGTGAAGTTGAGTGAGCAGAAGCAGAACGAGATTAGGAAGAATTTGAAGAAGACCGCCGCCAAATTCGTGAAGCAAGACGACGATGAGAAGTGTCGGGCGTCGCAGGAGGTCGTTGAGAAGCGTCGCAAGATTATGGCCGCGTTCGACGTCATCAGAAACCGAAATCGTGAATGTTTGGAGAACACCCGTCATTTGCGTAAGTTGCAGTTAAATTTGTATGAAAATTCGTTTAAAAAACTATGGTCCATGGCCAGATTTCCACAATTTCGGAATTTCTAAACGAAAGCCGTAAAACCTCTAACAGAAGGGCACTTAACCCTAGTTTCGCTGAAAATTGGCTCGAAAATGACTTAGTGGGGCCCTTCTATTAGGAGTTTTACGGAATTTTTCTCAAAAATTTTAAATTTCCACCTAATTGTCCGATTTAACCACAATACTTTTCGTTTTCTTAAAACAGAAAACAAGAAAAATGGACTGTTTAAAAATCCTTTTTAGAGTCGCGGCATTTGGCTTCCTGAAATTTTTAAATTTCTACTTTTCAAGAGGCTCACAGGCCCTTTTATTAGGGGTTTTTCGGATTTTTCATCTAAAAATTGTCCGAATATCTTCAGGCATCGCACTGCGCGACGGAGTGGACACCGAAGCCCAACTGGACGAGGATGAATTTGTGGACGAAGAGATTACAATTGCGTTGAGCACGAGCAAAACCGCCGCACCTCTATCGGAGGAGGACGAGAGGGACTAATTGTTTTAGTTGTTTTCCCCGTTTTTCTCTTGGCGCCACATTTTCCATAAAAAGGTGGCTCCCGTTATTTTTTTCGTTTTTCTAAATGTACTCGTTTCTGTCTTGTCGTCTCAACGACGCCTTCTTTTTCGGTAGATTCAATTTCATGATGCCTGAATGGAGAAGGTGGTTTTTTTTGGTTTTCTTCTCGCTCCCTGGTTTTTCTAATATTATTATTATGATAACTATCTCTCTTTATTTGTTGTTTGTACTGCTCTCTGGTGCCTATGCCAATAAAATGTTGATGAATTTTTAAGAGAAATTTCGCAATTTAGGCCTAAAAACTCTTTTTTTCGGTTTCAAAACAGGAGACCGTACAAATCAGAAAAATTTTAAATCCGAAAGAAACGAAAGCGAAAGAAACGAAACCGTAAGAAATGAAACGGAAAGAACGCTAAACCGTGCACAAATTGCGTGCGCAGGCTGCAAAAAGGGCGGGGTTTATCTGAATTGAACGAGAGATTTCTGAATTGTATGAGATTTAGACAAAACCCCGCCCATTTGCAGCTTGCGCACGCCATTTCAGCAAAACTGTGCACGGTTTAGCGTTCTTTCCGTTTCGTTTCTTTCCGTTTCGTTTCTTACGGTTTCGTTTCTTTCGCTTTCGTTTCTTCCGGATTTTAAGTCTTTCCGATTTGTACGGTCTCCAAAACAGCCACATCACTCGGAAAAGTTGTGCAACAAGTACCGCCGTGTTTGCGGACTTTGCATCACACCCGACGACAATTAATCACACTTGTTTTTGTGACATTTTCAGACCGTTTATTATCAGTTTTCTCTCGATTTTCTCAATTTTTTTTGTCATTTTATCATCAATTAGACTTCCTAGCTAAATAACCTATGCACTCGTCGTTCTCGGAGCCGAATTCGCCGCTGAAAGAGGTGCTCGGAGAGAAATGGCAGACCGCTTCATGCAGTGATTTGGGCGATAATTATGTGAAAGTAGGGCTAATTTTCAGCTGAAAAATACAATTTTTGCATCATTTTTCAGCCAGGTCCGTTGGCAAAGGCGAAATTCAATGCGTTGAGGAACAAGAGAGAAGCGATCGATCGATTTTTGAAAAAGCATAAAGAGGAGGATTTGAGCCTGTATATAGGTTAGAAAAAACTGAAAATTTAAGAAAATCAATGAAATTTAACCCTGAAAGTAGTCTGAAAGAGTCTCTTATAAAATTGTTTCAGAGATTTTCAAAAATTCAAAATCCCCGCCCAAAATTTTCAGACGAACTTCGTGATTTTGCGATCAGCTCCGGCGGCCTCGTGGACGACGAGTTTCGAGCAACGATTTGGCCGGTTTTATCGGCGAATTTGGTGCAAAATGATGATTTGGGTAAGTAAAAAGTAACAAATTTCAAAAAACTGATATTTTGAAACTTCTAGACGACGTCTCATCGTCCTACGATTCGGATTTCGAGTCGGCGCAGTCGGATTTTGACGAGGAAACGCCGATTTTTGAGGTAAAAAAGTTGAAAATTCATAAAAATCAATCCAGAAAAAAAATTGAAAAAATTCACAAGAAATCACGAAATTTTGATTAAAAAATCTGCGAAATTTGACTGTAAAAGTTATGAAAATTACTCTGAAAACAGCAAAAAATCCAGAACATTTATGAAATTCGACCCGAAAAATGGGAAAAATGAAACTAAAAATCAAGAAATTCCAATGAAAAGTCTGCGAAAACTGGCTTAAAAATCATGAAAATCGTTCTTAAAACAACAAAAAAACCGAAAATTCAGAAGAATCCATCTGGAAAACTTGAAAATCTGAAAAATCAGTCCAAAAAATCCACAATTTACTCGAAATTTACGAATTTTTGGCCGAAAAATTTTTCTCAAAAATCATGAAAAATTACCTGAAAAAAGCTTATTTTTGTGCAAGTTTTTAAGGGGGAAAATGGATAAAAGTTCGGATTTTGTGAAGTTAAAAAAATATAAAAATTTCCATATTTCCCTTCAAATTATATGTCAAAAGTCTCATAAAGTTCAAATTTTCGCCATTTTTATTCGAAAACTTATAATTTTGGATTAATTGTTCATGTTAAAAAATTGACCCAAACTTGAAAATAGCTCTAAAATAATCGATAAAATGACCTAAAAATCGAAAATTTGGCTCATTTTTCATTGAAAAAATTTGTAAATTTGTAAAAATTTGGATTTTTGTACCTAAAATGCTCAAAATTCTATGTTTTGCTCCTAAAGTTCAAAATTTGTTCTTTCCAGGATCAACCAGAATTATCACTTGAAGAATTGAAAAATCATAAAGAATGGAATCAAGTGGAACTGGATGTTCATCGAACACTATCTCGTTTTCCACCGAATATATCGGATACGCATCGAGATGTACTACAAACTGAACTCATTCCATTGATTGTACGGGTCCTGAGTGTCAATCCAAGATTCAATTATTATCAGGGTAAGTATTCAGGAAAATTGTATAAATATGAATGAAAAATTGAAAAAAAATGAAGAAAATTGGTCAAAAAGGGCATTTTTGAAGCCTGAATCTTTGGAAATTGAACATAAAAATCATGAAAATTCATCTGAAAAAAGGAAAAATGTGCTGAAAATTGATAAAAATCGACCCAAAAATTGGAAAATCGTTCTGAAAATATTTAAAAAATTGACTTGATGAAATATTACATAAAACAGAAAAATACAAAAAAATTCGTAAAAAATAAATGCGAAACATCAGGAAAAATGAGCTGAAAAATCCAGATAAAAATGTTTTAAAATTCAAAAAATGGGGAAATTTTCGAATTTTCAGAATTCTGAATATTTCGATTTTGAGATATAAAAAATCTAGAAAAAACGAATAATCCGAATTTTTGAATTTTTGAAAAAATTTATGCAAAATCAACCCAAAAAATTTGAAAATTCTGAAGCTCTAAGACTCTGAATTTCGACAAAAAATTCTCAAATTTTCGAAAAATCGAAAATTCTGAAATCCGATTATTTTTTCTAGGTTCTCAGATTCTGAAGATTCTGAAAACTTGTAATCCTAGAAATTCAAAAATCATAAATTTCTGGTTTTTTGAAATTCTGAAAATCTAGTTTTAGACTATTCTAATACTCTATAATTCTGAGTGACCAGATTTCTTGATTTTTGGAATTTCAAGGTTCTGTAATTTTAGAACTCTGAGATTTTCAGATTCCTAAATTTCTAAGGCTTCCTGAAATTTGAGAATCCTAAATTCCCAATTTCTCAATTCCAGGCTTCCACGACATTTGCCTGACTGTTCTCCTAGTTTGCGGCGAGAAAGATGCCCTTCCAATCTGCTCAAATCTCGCCAAAAACGGTTCATTCAATAATTATCTCCTGAAAACGCTGGAAAAATCAGTAGTCCGTGAATTGGATCTTCTCTATGTGATACTGTCGCGAGTCGAACCAACACTGGAGAAGGTGATGAGATCTGTCGAATTGGGAACTATGTTTGGATTGTCATGGCCACTGACATGGTTTTCGCATTCATTGAAACAATATCAGCAGGTTAGAATGTTTTTTTGGAAATTTGAATTTCGCGAAGTTCTGGAGTTCTTGAAGTTCAGACGCTTTCAGAGCCTTCTAGAATCCTCAAAAATCTGTCTGAATCTTTCCGAATCCCTCGGAATCCTCTGAAATCCTCTGTAAATCTCCAGCTCGTTCCAAAAATCCTAGAAAATCAGAAGTTCAGAATCTTAACATTTTGGAATTTTAGAATTCCAAAAATTCTAAAACACCTAAAGTTCCAAAAGAAAAAACAGAAAATGCAGATTTCAGAATCCTTCAGAATCTCTCCCCCGACTCCTTCTATTTTTTTAATTCCAGATCGTTCGTTTCTTCGACGTCTTCCTCGCTTCATCTCCACTTCTACCGATTTACGTCTCCTCGGCAGTCGTCGTTTATCGACGTGCGAGTATTCTAGCGTGTGAACGAGAAATGCCATTTTTGCATCGTCTGCTGACGGAGATGCCTACCGAATTACCCATTGATGCGATTATTAAAGATGCTGTGTGAGTTTTTGAGAAGAAATTTGCGCTTTTTTGAAGAAAATTTTGAAAAATTCAGAAGCGGAAATTGACTCGAAAATCCATATTTTCCATATTGAAAATTGCTGAAAAATTGAAATTCTATTCAATTTTCTCCCAAAAACTGTAAATTTCAAATTTTCAGATACCTATCAAAATTGATGCCACCATGCCTCTTGAAAACGAAATACATGAACGAGTATCGAAAAATTGTGAGTTTTTTGGAAAATTCAGAAAAAAAAGACATCTAGACATTAGGAAATATGGGCAGATTCTAGAATTTTGAAAATCTGGAATCTGAATTTTTCGCTTTTTTTCAGGTTTTCGAATTCTCAGAATCGCTGAAAATCTCATTTAAAAAGTGAAAATTTATTCAAATTCCCGCCGAATTGCAGGTCGCCAAACCGCCTCGAACCGCCGTCAAAACCCTTCCCAGATATGCTCTTCAATTCATGTTCGTCGCTGGAACCGTGGGAGCAGCGGCCAGCTTTTTCTTCTTCAAACAGATTCATCCTCTATAGTTTTTGCGGTTTTTTAAGCTTAAAAATCAATAAAAATATATAATCTGCCCAAAAATGTTCATTTTCCTTGTATTTTTCGCCAAAAAAATGTGCATAACACTCATGTACCCCATTTCCGCCACCTCCTCCGAGCTTTCCTCTCCCTCTCTAGTATTTTTTTTCGATTAAGCAAATGCGCTCTAATGAGAATTTCCTACGAATTATCAATTGAGCGCATTTTCCACTCTTTCAACTAGTTTTATATTCCACTAACCGCGTCTAGACTATATCAAGACACAGACATTCCCCCCCCCCCATTGGCTAGTATTGTATTTGCAGTTTTCATCTGAATAAAGAATTTTCTAAATTTTATCGATTTTTTTCGTATTTACAGCAAAAAAAATTAATTTTTTTGGCTGAAAAATGTTTGTAATGCATATTTTTTAATAAAAAAACCAAAAAACAACGGTCAAGTTGATGCCAGTGGGAGGGTTCAAATGATGGGTAACCCATTGGCTCCGGACCGCGGCTAATAACTCTTTGCGGCGCTCGAAACTATGAATTAGCGGCATTTGAAGCGACCGACGTTTCACGGGCGATAGCGAGGC
The DNA here is from genome assembly GCF_000004555.2 of Caenorhabditis briggsae. Taxonomy (NCBI): domain Eukaryota; kingdom Metazoa; phylum Nematoda; class Chromadorea; order Rhabditida; family Rhabditidae; genus Caenorhabditis; species Caenorhabditis briggsae. The sequence continues at coordinate 4,800,774 of NC_013486.2, read as the reverse complement.
GGTGGAGCGCGTTTGCTGCGCAGTGACGTCATTTTTGCCCATTGTTCAGGGAAAATGATGGATTTCCGGGGTTTTTAATGGAAACATTTGACGAAAAAAGAAGAAACATCAGTTTTTGACAGTTGTTGTGAGGATCATCGATGTTTTTCTGCAGATCTGTCAAGCTCCTGAATATAGGCGTTTTATCCAGTTCTCTTCAATCCAACTTACTTAGCATCACCAACATTCAAGATATTTGTACCAAAATTCAAGATACATATTGATCAGTGCTACCCAGTGTGCCTTATCGACAAAGATTTTCCGATGTTGTCGACAAATTTACCTGACAAATTATCGATAAATTTGTCGATAAAAAACGATAAAATTTTGTCGATAAATTGTAGACAAATTATCGGTAAATTTGTCGAAAGTAATTTATCGACAAAATTTTGTTGACAAATTGTCGATAAATTTGTCGTTCTCTTTGTCGATAAATTTCTCGAAGGGGGCATTTGTCGACAAATTATCGACAAAAAATTGCTGTTAACCACCGGAATTACTTGTAAAAAAATCGTATCTCTTTTTTTTCAAGACCATCTGACCAGGTGGCCTAATTTTTCCAACATGAATTTTCTAGGCCACGAACTTTTTTGGCGAAGAAATGATCAGATTTTCATCTGGTATGTTTTCTAGGCCGTTTTTACATGGTGGCCTAGAAAACTCAACACGCGAAAGTTAGGCCACCATGTTAAAATGACCTAAAAACACACCAGGTGAACATAAGATCATTTCTAGGCTAAAAAATCGTGGCCTAGAAAATTCATGTTGGAAAAATTAGGCCACCAAGCCAGATAGCCTAAATAGTTTGCCTGGGTAATTTCTTCCATCATTCTAGGAAAAATGGTAACGATACGATTTTTCACATAGTTGCAGCGCCGGGCCGGGCATGGCCGGTAGACGAATTTTCTCGGCCCGGCCCGCTGGGTAATTTTTTTTGAATTAAAGGTGGGGGGACAGGAGATTTTTCGTAGTTTTTTTGTAGCTAGAGTATGCATTCTACCGTCACGGTGTACAACGCTAAATGTCACTCTGCGTACACCTGTCGTCCTCGCCTTTATGTATGCAATCGGGCGTGCGCTTTCTCTTTGCCCGCGTGGCTCAGTCGGTAGCGGCGCCGCACCCTCAATCATCGCCCTCACAAGTTCAACTCCTCGAGGGACATATTTAGACGGAATATCGAGAACATTATTTTTTCATGTCCCCCCACCTTTAAAAAGAAAAAAAGGGTACATTATTAATCAAAATTAAAAAGTAGAAAGTAGTAAAAAAATCGGTAGTTTTCACAGGGTTAGTTTTTCTATCTTTGCAAGCTCGCTCTATTGATAAGGTGATGGTCTTGCTCTGGCCGATGGATCTCTTCCGGTAGCGGTTCGAGGACGAGAAGATGCGGTTGATGGGCGTCCATTTTTATTTTTCGACTACCTTCCTTCTTTTTGAATACAAATCGCAATGAATAACATGTATTGTGGTCACCGACGAGGACGACAAATACGCGCGCGCTTTCGTTACCATGGATACGGAGACACGCATGAGGGAGAAGCAGAGAGGGCGCATTGGAAGGCGCTTGTTGACGTGTTTGAATTGTGAAAACGAAGAATCAAGAGAAAATAGTTCATAGTTGAAAGAAATCGGTCAAAATTGCACAGCAGTGTGATATCATGGGGGGGGGGGGGGAAGATGAAAGGTGATAGTTATTACAAAGACATATTACAAAGAATATAAGAGATCTGGTTAGCGATTGTCTGTCCGTTCGACTGATCCACTTGGAAGAACCATTCTTTTTTATCAGCTATGCTCTCGAAATTTCCCGATCCAACGGATACAGACAAAAACTGGTAGCCTGCTGTTGTCAAGGGCATTTTAGCAAAGTAAGTAGCTTCTTCATTAACGTCGGGGCTGGAAATGTATACTTCATTGGTGGTTTTTTTTTTTGCTTAACTCACTTATAACCAACAACAATAACAATCGCTTTTGAGCCAGCTGCTGGAGAATCAATGTTGTTTGCAATCCAATTAAGCCCGCTGAAAATATTATTATTAGTAGTCATCTAGGTTACGTGGAAGTAGTATTACTCTGCAACTGCTGGCATGCTTGTCAAAGTAGAGTTGTTGTAAAGATCATCGAGATTTTTCTGCAGATTTGCCAAGCTTCTGAATGAATTAATTTTTTAAAAAATTCTCTTGGATCCGACTTACTTAGCATCACCGAAATTCAATATATTTGTTCCATATTGATCAGTGCTACCGTATGGAACATTGATAGCCTGCGTAACATCGGCAAAGTTGTAGTTTTGAGAGTTGTAGAAATAATTCTTGACAAACGCCGCGGCTAGCTGAAAACGATTGATTTTAGTGTATTGAGTTTGTAATATACCTGAATTTCGGCGTCATCTTTTTTCATCTCAACAACTACTGCAATTTTTCCTTTGAATGGAGATGCACATAGCGGAAATGGATAACTGGTTGAGGAGGGAACAACTGTAAATTGAAAATATATGTTTTGAGAATCAAGGCTATTTATGATAAGTTGTATTATTTTGAAAAGATTTTGATTTTTTTTTGAGTGGTTGGATGCTTCTGAATGTGGCTTTTTGGTGGAATATAGGGTACTGTAGAGAATGG
>NC_013486.2:4780426-4798022 GCF_000004555.2 Caenorhabditis briggsae | reverse complement strand
CAGGAAATATTTCAAAAAAGAAATACTTAATTGGCAAGAAACATATACAACAGAAGAAGAACGAGGAAAATCGAGTAATTAAAATTGGACATTTTGAACTGGACAATACGGTAGATTCGAATTTTGTTATCGGTTTCGCAGTTAGATGGTAACGCTGAAAGAGTTTCGAAAAATTCAATAATAATAAATTATACAAATGATAATACTGGTCTTCGGTTATTTGTAATTTTACGGAAGACGGAAATAAAACTTTTTCATGGATGACGGAAGAAGGAACGAACTTCTGGAAACGCGATTTTCGAAATAGGTATAATTTTTCCGGAATTGCCAACAATAAATCTTCATTTTTCAATTTGAGCAAAAATCACATATTACAGAGAAGAAATCGTGTTAGCGTCGGGCAAAAACAATAGATCCTCGATTTCAAAAGTTTCCGATTTGAAGTTCCACCGGTTTCGTAGTAACTAACCTTTCAAAAATTTAAATGCAATAAAAAACGTTGGTCCCCATTTAATGGTGAAAAAAATTGCTGAAAAAAAGGACAAAAATCTAGCCAAAATATTGAAATATTTCGGGTTACGGTAGTGCTTTTTTACTGTTAGACTCGAATGGCTTGCTTTGGATAGTTTCCTCTGAAAAATGATGTAACTCTTTCGTTCTAAAAATGGAACATTTTTATTGCACCAATCTCTTTTTTGATCAATTAAGTCTCCTGCGTCTCTCGATTTTTCACACTCTCTCTCTCTAACTTCTCCGATACAAAATGTTCTCTTTTCTTCTTTTTTTTTCATTTTGCTGCTCAAATGTTTTATGTTTACCAGATAGCTTAACTCTCTGGCCCTAGGCACCTTCTTCGACCCGCCAAAAGTTTCTAAACGTTTCCATTTCCCCTATTTTTTGACCTACTTTTTCAAATTGCTCTCTGCACCTTTAAACATGGCTTCCACATACTCTCTACCATCTGACTACACAGAGGATAATCCATTTACCAAGAAAGAAATGTCGCTGTTCGTTGTGATTTATACATTTTGTGTAATTTTGCTAATTATCATGTATGAGCACTTAATGCCGGTCATTAACAATCCAACATATCCCCATTACAATAAAGTACCATCGTTTGAGTTTGTCAGTGGAGCGCAAACGACGACGCCTGGATTTTAAAATGTTGAATTTATTTGAATGTTTATAAGATTTGTATTGTTGACATAAAGCTGGTATATTCATTTTCTGTCATAAATGTGTTGTTAATTGAGAATACAGAATAAATACTGAAAAAGTTCGATAGAGCGAATTTTCCAAATTTTCAGATTTTTTTTTTGAAAATTCAGAGTACTTTTTTACAGTTTTTTTTCCAAATTTTAGAGAGAATAAACCAGAAATTGGATTTTTGGTGAACAAAATTTTCGAATTTCTGAATGATATTGATTCGAAATATCCAGAAAATTGAAAACTGAGATTTTCAAAATGATTTTTCGAAATTCAAGATCTTCATCGTGACTTTGTACCTTAGCAGTTTGATCTTCAAATCTAGATTTTTAAAAAACACTGAACACGACGTCATCAAGTCGAAAAGGGGGCAAAGTATGTAAAAAGACAAGAAAAATAAGAATTTCTGAACCTTCGAAAAATGATGCAAATATTGCCCCATGATCTGATCGTTCTCCGTTGCTTCTTCTTGTTCACCTCATTTTTCCTGTTTCCCAGAACCACGTGGGTTGTAGTGTGAACTAGGGAGGGGTAATTGTCATCATGCGTTTGGGTTACTGTAGATTTGAAGGACCTATGTATATAAAGAAAATTGGAGATGCTTATTTGGTTTCCTTTTTTCTTCAGACATCAAGGAGATTCAGTTTTTAAGAACAGTGACCGTAAACCCTTTGCCCCTCAAACTGTCAACTTTGAGCCCGTATATCTCATTTTTTTTAAAAGATACCAAAAAGGGTTCAACTGAAAAAATGCTCACCATAATTTTTATAAACGTGTTAGTTAACAACTTTTATATATCTTCAACAAGGACGGAGATATATGGGTTCGAAGTTGACGATTTAGAGGGTCAAACACTATTAGAGTGTTTACGGTAACTAAAAAACAGTGACCGTAAACCCTCTAACAGGTAGCTTCCCAAACCGTCAACTTGGAGCCCATATATCTCATTTATTGTGAAAGATATCAAAAAGTGATAAACTAACAAAATAATTATCAAAATATCAGCATTATTTTAGCAATTGATCAATTTTTGATATCTTTCATGGAAACTAAGAAAAATTGTGTCGAAATTGACGATATTCTTTTAGAAGGGTTACGGTATTAGGCACAAAACTGTCTGAAACATGGTCCGGACCGTGGTTAGGTCGCGGTACTGTTTTCGACATCTTTGTTTGAAATCCCCATAACGTTGGCTTTTGGAAATCAATGAATTTGCGGTAGGGCGCGTTTTAACACTTTCTAGAAGTACTAGATGTCAGAACAGTTAAATTAAAACTTCTGATTTGTGTCCCCTAAATTCTCTCTTCTGACGTTATAACTCTTTTGGAGATCAATTATTGTCCTTTTTTTTGGAATACGGAAGTTTTCAAATACTAGGTTATGATAAGACAATATCGTTGTTTGTAGCATAACGTTCTACATGTATCATTCTCGTCGGTAATTAAAACTAATCCATGAACGACTAAACGGACGGAAGTTAATTGAAACTGATTAGTTGGGGAGAGAGAGAAAAGAGATGATATGTAGGATAGGAGATAAGGAGAAAATACAGTATATTTTGTCATAAAACACATAAACATTAGGGCTACAAATTTTTGATATTTTTTAAATATAATTTAGATGATGTTTCGAGAATCGCAAAGTTTAAAAATTAGCTATCATCAAAAAATAATTTCAAAATTTCAAAAATCTTTGAAAACTGTCCAGAGCACCTGATTATTTTTACCAATTAGAAAGTTTATTAATTTTTCAAAAAATTAGTTTTTTGATTAATTGTATTGCATTTTCCGCTACACATGCTTACTTACTGTAAAAAATTTAATAGTACGTCCCACTCTCTAACTTTCAACTTTGAGCCAATTAATTCCGATTCCTGTGGAAGACATAGAAAAGAAGTCGATTTACAAAATGTTTATGATATTATGATAAAAATTTTGTCATTTGATCGCTTTTTGATATCTTCTACAGAGAAAGATATATATGGGCTCGAAGCTAAAGATCTGCGGATGGCTACTCTATAAGAGTTGTTACGGTATGCTATTTTTTCAGGAGAGAGAGAGGAACATGAAAAAGCTGTGGAAATTGCTGTTTTCTATCCACCAACAAGTTTTCAGGAGTGAAATTTTTGAAGACGAATCTTCAGAATCGTTTTCAGATGATGATAATATATATGTACTGGTTAGTTATTTTGCGGTAGATTTTTTCGGATTTCTTTTGGAGCTACGGTATGCATTCTGACGTGACGGTGTACAGTGATCGGATCTTCTGCTATAATAAACTTTCTATTTTGAAGGATTATTCTACAGTACTTGGAGAACTGGACTCTCCAGAAAGATACCAAAATTTTGAACCGTTTTTTTCATTCAGATGAATTTTTACAAAAAAGTTGTCAACTACGAAAATGAAGCTCTCATCTTATTCAGTTCACTGGAATTTTCAGAAAAATCGAAAAATTCTGGAATACTTTTCTAGGGCCTCAAGGCAGACTAATGAAAAGTCGAAATATGATATCTTTTTGTCAGGTAGCCTTCTGTTCAAACAAGAATCCCAATACATATGCAAAGATCGCCCATTATGTCCGTATCCCCCCGAAACATGTTGCCTTGTTTTGTCCCCATTTTGTACGCGATCTCTATATTTTTTGGTCTGGATATATTAGGCAAAATTTTACGATTTGGTGATTCTTGAATTTTGAGATTCTTAACTGACAGCCTGATTCGAAATTCTAAATCTGAAAAATAGAGATAAATTTAGAAATCCAAAATTTTTTTAAACCCGGAAAACACCCTTTTTTCGGTATCTAAATTCCCCTTCCTGTCATTTTCTCCTCTTATCATTTCCAAAAAATTTTTGACCTATCTTCTTCTTCTTCCTCCCCATTTTTACAGTTGTATCACCGTTCAAAACCACACGTTTCTTCAGTTTTTCCCCAAATACAGGTATTTTATCCTTCTTTTATCACCTCCTCTCTCTCTCTCTCTTTACTACAGTAATCCCCTTCTGTCCATATCAGCACGTGTCCACATTTCGATGAAAAGATCAGTCTGTCTTTGCAGAGACTATTTTATCGCCGAAAAATGTGCCTATTATCGTAGTTTATGTACAAATAAAACACATTTGGTCAGTGATCGCTGATCATAGTGGTCTCCGGCACAATTGAGTACAAATAGGTGGTTGGTGCACTGACTAGAGAATTGGCTAGAGGTTAAAGTACAAATAACCTGTTTTCAAAGCAAATCTCGGGGTTTTAAACCCATAAAATCGAGTTATACGTCTAGAAAAACCTATAGCCCGCAGAAGAAATCGAACTTGTGGGTCGTCTGCTCTAAAGTCCACGCTTTTACCGATTGCGCCACGCGTGCTGGCGCTCTGTGGAGCGCCGCACGCAAAGATGAGATGGCGCAACCGGTAACAAGACTAACTTTGGAGCAGAAGCCCACAAGTTCGATTCCTTTAAAAATATACCGGTTTTTCTAAGCGTAGAATTTGATTTTTTGGGTTCTAAACTACAAAAATTGGTTTTGAAAAATGTGAAGAAATGAGTTCTTAAAAGGATTTTTGCTACAAAAACGGTCATTTTGATCCGAGAAAGGATTTGAGACCGAAGTAGCATTGATCTCTGTCCGTCATAAACTCTAATCCTGTAATTCTTAAAATGGTTTATTTTTTCGTCCGAAAATAATTTTTTTTCAGGCTTCTTTGTAGAATTTTACGAAAAAAAAATGTGTTCCGAACGGAATAAAATTCCAAGAATTCGTCCAATTTTTCTGACAATTTAAAGTGATTTTTCAAATGTTCAAATTTTTATTCTGCAGTTCAAAGTTCGAAATTCTAACTTGAAATTGTGCTAGGCAGAATTTTCTCTGTTTCTTTGCTCATATTTGTTCTTCGAACCACCTACGTTTTGGCGGTTAAGACGCGAGACCAAAGAGCCTAACAATTTGAAAAAAGTACAGTAACCCAGAAAATCTACTCAAAAAGTTCAAGAGGGTTAAAACTTTAAAAAAAGTCTTAATAGAGTTATGCAAAAAGTACTCCTGAATTTTTCGAAAATATGATAAGCAGCTACATTTTTGGGATGGAATACTGTAGACATTTCTGGAAAATTTTATCTGGATAAGAAGAAACAAAATGTTGAAAACACTAAACATCTATTTGTAAGATCGCACTTTTAGATTTTAATCTTTTTTTAGTGGCGAAACTTTTTGAATCTAAAAAACTGGGTCCAAATAGAAGAAACACCACACATCGGGTACAATTAGAAAATGCGCTCTATTGAGAATCTCAGGATTTTTTAAAGAAGGTTTTTAAAACACAGAAGTTATTTCGGCGTCCTCGTGTTTCTAGATTTCTAAAACGTTTGAAATTTTTTAACATGATTTTTTTAGAGATTTGAAAAATTCCAAATTATTAGCAATCTGTAATTCTGGTTTTCCATTATTTTAAGATTCACGAAATTTCAGGAATTTGAGACCTCTTGGAAAATTGTGAAATTCAGAAATTCAGAAATTCGAAAATGAACACGTTCAGAAGTTCCAAAGATCCGAAATTCCAATATTCGGAAAATCTGAAATTTGAAAATTCTGAAAATGTTCTATTGTCATTATTCCGGATTCTCAGATTCCTTTATTTCAAAGCAATCACTTCAATTTTAAAAATTTCCTTCTTTTTTTTTTCAAAATTTCGATCTCTCTAGTTTCCTTTCTGAAAAATTGTGATCTTTCATTTTGACCCCCAAGAAAAAGGGAAAAACAGAAATCGAAGACACCTGAAAAAATGATTCATTCCAAAGAAAAAGAGTCTGAAAATCAAAAAGACCAAAATATGAAAAATAAACGATGAATAACAGATGTTTTTTTTAATGATTTTTTCCTTTTCAAAAATCTCAAATACATAATCCTCGCATTTTAAGATGTTGCTCATCGTCACAAAAAAGTTCATAATCACAGAAAACCAAAGATTTTTTTGACATTAAGAAAAACAAATTGGCTGAAGACGTCAATAGGTTCGATGATCTGAACTGGTATTTGGATAATTCGTTCTAGGAAAATGGAAAAATAAAAGAAAACAAAAATTTCTGGTAATCGGGATCAAGAAATACCGGATAAATGGGATTTAAGAACATTTAAAGAATTATTTTTTTAATATTTCATTTTTTGTTGAAAACTGGAAAAAATTTTTGAAATACCGTGAAACCTGTATTAGATGGGCCCCTATAATAGAAGAGCCGCTCTAATAGAAGGACCCTCCAAGGGGGGTTTGGAAAAATAGAAGGGCTCTTTGTGAAAAAGGACCCCCTTTCAAAATGTGTTTTGAAATCAGAAAATTTCTGTACTTTTTTAGTAGAAAATATTCCAGGAACTCCACAATTTAATAGAAATTTTTTGAAACTCTATTTTTCGATGAAAATTTTACCAGTATTAGAAGGGCCGGCCCTTCTAATACAGGTTCTACGGTTAGTTTATGGGATAACCAGCGACATTCTGAGATTTGTCAAATTTGAAATTTTTTGAGATATTCTGAAATTCAGTGATGATTGAAAAATTAGAAACCCTGGAAATTTGAAACTTCTGAATTTTAGAATTTCAGAAATTCTGAATTTCCGAGTTTCTGAATTTCTGAATTTCTCAAATTTTGAATGTTTTTATGCCTACATGTTTTTCTCCATCTTTCCAGAAATCCATTTTTAGCCATTTCGTCAATTCTGATTTCTGATTTGGTCTCGAATCAGAAATCACAATTAGTCGAAAACCAAAATCCAGAACAAAGATTTTGTTGTTTTTTTTTCGTTTTTGGCTCAGCCTCTCCTTGTGCTTTGCTGTATGTGCCCACTCAGAAAGTGGGCGGAGCCGAAAAAGAAAAGAGAGGGAGGTTTAAAAAATTCATCGAGTTCAAAATACAGATATGGAATTTTTGAACAAAGTCGTATTTTGAAATTTCAATGGTTAATTTCAGGATTTTGTAGATTTTTCGGAAAATTATAATATTTTGGATATTTTTGAACCTCAAACTTTAATTTTCTCAAATTCTATAGCAGTTTCTGACACTTTATAAACTTCAAATTATGAAAAAAATAGAATAAATCTTCAATCTTTCTTGGACTCGTCCTACAGTACTCACCTAAAAGAAGATCCCAAATGAATCCAATTTACTGGAAAGTTGATCAACTTTGGATGCCTACAAAAGTATTTGTCCCTTTTCCATTTTGTCTGAGAATTTCAGAAGTTACACAACAAGACGAGAACTTAATTTTTGTAGTTTAACACTTTCTGGTTCAACCACCTACTGAAGAGACAGAGACGCAGACAGCTAGAGTGTCTTGTTGTCTGCGTTTCTAAATAGCCATATCTAATTGTAAGCTTCTAGTAGTGCTAGAATAGTAATTTTTCTTGCCAAATGTTTCAAGTTTTCTAGATTATATCCTGAAAGATGGAAACTACAAAAATCAAGCACTAGAATTGATATAAAATCTCTGAAATTGTCAGATCAAACGGGAAATAACATAGTAATTATTCAGGCTCTCAAAGTTGACCAATTTTCGACTAAATTGGTAATTTTAAGTCTTTTTTTGACTACTACTGTATTTTTTGGGTTCAAAAATTTATTTATAGTTATACACCTCTCCACCATAGATCACCTTTTCCCCTTTCCCCATGCTCTTTTTATAAATTCCGTGTAGATTTTTTTCCTGTGTGACGAGACATCTCCTTTTTCTTCCTCTTTTCTGTTCTCTGCCTTTTTTTTGCATCTTCTAGTTCTTGACCCCGATGCTCTTTTCCTTTTTTTTTGTGTGCTCATTTTTCAGCTTGCTCTGGGCCTACAAGGTTTTTTTCTAGTTTGGTCTGGGATTCTTAATTTCCTAGATTCTGAAATGTTGAGGTTTTGAGATTATAAGATTTTCAGGTTCTGAAAATCGGATGTTCTGAAATTTTGCAATTTTCTTTCTTTTTCTTTTATTATTCCCTCTTTTTCCTCTTTTTTTCTACCGACCAAAACCCAACCGAGGTTCACCGAGTCCACCTTTTTCACTGCGTCTCTTTCTCTCACTCTCAACCGCTCCAACCTCTCCCTTCCTGCGCTTATATCTCAAAAACTAAGAAAGCTATCAAAAAAGTTTTAACTACAAAAATGTGTAAAATACAATTTTACACAATTTTGCAATTTTACACAATTTTGCAATTTGCTAAATTTGCATCTTCAAGACTAAAAAAGATACGAGCGTTTGGACGGAAAAAGTGAGTGCATTCGGGTGCAGATCGAACTGCGGGTGCTATAAAATAAGCGCCCCCTCTCGTCATAAATATATTCATATGAAAAAAATAGAGAAATGAGAGAACATTTCTGTTTGGTTTTTATGGACTCTAGATTTAAGCTTTTTTCCTCAACATGGCTGGAAATTTTCTTATAATTCCTGTTAAAAATGTTCCTTTTGAACCCAATGAGCTCATTTTTGAGAGCAAAATTTTTCCTCTTTTCAGGGTCTTCACCTTTTTTTCCTTCCTTTTTATTCCTTTTTTTTTGCAAAATTCTTATTTTCCAACATCACGTATTTTTATGTGTCATACCAAAATTCTTGGTTAGCTCCAATCCCAATTTTGGAGTCAAAAAGTCGGAAGTTCAAAAAATAAATATTAAAACTAGATTTCTCATAGTAGTTTGCCCCTAGCCTGAAAATTTCAGGTTTCTAGCTCAAAGTGTCGTAAGATTTGGTGTTACTGTAGCTTTGTGTTTGCGGACAATGTACCAAAGCTTACGACACTTTGCGCTAGAGGGATGAAAATTTCAGGATATATGTAATCAAGTATGAGGCAGGAGTGAAAAAGCATGAGGAATTGATGAACTTGGTTTTGGAAAATTCTCACTTCGAAAAAGAAACACCTTAAAAATTGTTTCTCTGGATTTCAGACGGAATATTCCAGAAAACCAAAAACATATTTAATTTCCCATGGATTTTTTACCCTATGTTGCATTTTTCAGATTTTTAGCTCAGAGTGTCGTAAAATATGATGAAACTGTAGCTTTGTGTTTGCGGACAATGTACCAAAGCTTACGACACTTTGAGCTAGAAGGCTAAAAATTTTAGGGTAGTGGTAAAAAGCTATGAGGAATCTAGTGGTGAACTTGGTTTTTCAAAACTCCCACTTTCAGATGGCGGATTACTGTATCGCTGCCAAAAAGATCAACTACATGTTTTTGACCTTGTAATTCTATCATCCCGTCGAGTTTTGATCCAGAAATGCAGCTGACCAAACAAATTATTGCGGGGGACACAAAAAAGGGGCGGGGCCTAATCTTTCGTAGACTCTTTGACCTACTTAAATATTGAACGATCTATTTGTTTTATGATTTCAACATGTTTCCATTTTGTTCTCGATCTACACCCAATTTTCGTTCGAGATCAAATATTTTTCTTGTGAAATTTGAAACTTTCGGGAATTTTTTTTCAGAAAAAGAAAGCTTAAAAAACATTTGAAGCCCCCACAATTTTTTCGTCGGTATGACTCAAAAAAAATCTACTGAACCATAAGTAAAAAAAAGCAAATGGAGGCAACAAACATCTGTTGACGTCTGATTATTTTTGTTTTTTTCCAGCCAACTGATATTTAGACACAGAGTACAGATTAGATTACACTCTGCTGAGTTATTTCTAGTGATCTGTTGAAAATTGAACTTTCATGCTAAAAACCGAACTTTAAAGACGAAATTTCGAGAAACAAAGGTCATCACTCGATTGCTCATGTTTTCTTACCCCCACCCAGAAATTTTCAGCCGTCTTGGTTAAACTGTCGTGAGGTGTGATGTATGGTCTGCAAACACCAAGACACCATATCTTCCGACACATTGAGCTAGATAGTTGAAAGTTTCAGTGTAGGGGTAATAAATTATGAGAAATTCAGTGGTAATATTTGTTTATTTGAAAATTTGTCTTTTTAATTCAAAAAATCGTGTCTGACTCAGTAGCTCAAATTGTCGTAAAATAGGGTTAATGTCTGCAAACACCGATATAGTGATATTTGGAAAAAAACTAACCTTATCATTGAATTTCTCATACTTTTTTACCCTTCTCTTGAAAATTACAGCTCTTTAACTCAAAGTGTCGTCAGCTGTGGTGTGTTGTCTGCAAACACCAAGTTACAGTAACACCATATCTTACGACACTTTGAGCTAGATTGCTGAAAACTTCAGTACTGGAGTAATCAGACGCGAGAAAACGAATGGCGATCTTTAAATTTTGAAATTCTGACGCCTAATACATCGAATTCGGTAAAAAGTCAAACTAGAAAGGTTTCCTGATTTATGTCGTAGACAGAAACCCACTTGGAAAAAAGTGGTTTTAGGTTTCCAAAAAACAAATATTCATTTCTTTGAATTTTTTTTTCTTTCCCCGCCAGACCGAACAGTGTCTGGCGGGGATAGAAAAAAGTACAAATAAGTTCAAATACTCTCACAAAAATCTGTTTTTTTGGTTTTCATTTTTACTGTCTTGCAGCCAACCGCTCTTTTGCACTTGTGTTCTACTTTTCGATGTTTTCACAGTTTTTTCCCAACAATATATTTTTCATTTTTTGCACTATTTTGGTCAAGAGCCATGTGACTTTACACTTGCACCCTTCTATTATTTGTACAGACTCTCATTGCTCTTTTTTTTTTTGCACAAAATAACACTTTTCTTTCGGTTTTTTTTTCTCGCAAAACCTACACACTGTATTGGCTCTTGTAAAGTCTAGTTGAAAGGCTCTTGTAAAGTCTAGTTGAATTTTTCAGCCTCCTAGCTCAAAGTGTCGTAAAATATGTTGTTACTGAATTTTAGTGTTTGCGGACAAAACACCGAAGCTTACGACACTTTGAGGTAGAAAGCTGAAAACTTCATGGTAGGTGTGAAATTTCGTGGCTAATTCAAAAATATTATTGGTTTTTCCTAATATTTTGTGTGAAGCGCCCAAAAATTTGAATTAGTCGTTTCGAGTTTCAAAACCAAAATTACGAAAATTCAGTGTCACTACTAGATTCCACATACTTTTTTACCCTTCTTCTAAAATTTTCAACCCGGTAGCTTGAAGTGTCGTATGCTTTGGTGTACTGTCTGCAAACACCAAGCTACAGTAACACCATATTTTACGGCACTTTAATTTAAAAATCTGAAAATTCCACTACAAGGGTAACTGAACATGAGAAATCTAGTGATGATTTCAGTTTTTTGAATTTCTGGCATTTTCATTCAAAGAATCAGAGCTAACCAAAATTTTTTTCGCGAAAAGTTCAGAATTCCACCCTAACGGTATAAATCAAATTTTCTGATCATTCGAAATCCTAGATTTGATATATTTATTATTAGATTTTTTCGGAATATGTCTCATTGGTAATGACGCTGTCTGATCAGATTAGGCTTTAAGAAATTATTACAGAAAAAAAGTTCACCTTTTTTTCTTTTTCAGCTGCTTTTATTTCTGGTGACTAAAGCTTAGGATTTGGTTGTCGGTTAGACTAGATGGAGAGATCAGGAATCGAAAGATCAGGGCAAAACGTCAGTGTTGTTCAAGACACTAGAGTTTAGCTATGATTTTCAGTTTTTCGTAATTAAAATTGTGAGAAACCAAGTTTACCTCTAGAGTCTAAACCCAATCCGTAATCTACAATTTCGTTTTTAAAATTGGACATTTCGAAAAAGCTAGTTTACCACTAGATTCCTCATTCCATTTTACCCCTAATTTGAAATTTTCAGCCGTCTAGCTCAAAGTGTCGTAAGCTTTGGTGCATTGCCTGCAAACACCGAGCTACAACTACACACATTTTTCGACACTTTGAGCTAAAATTCTGAAAATTACAGGGTAGAGGTAAATGGCTATGAGAAATCTAGTGGTAAACTTGGTTTTTTAACTTTCTTGCATCGAAGTTTGGAAAATCAGCAAAGATTAGGTTTTTTTTTTGGGTTTCGAAATTTTTTATCGAAAACCAGTTTTATTTTCAGATTCCTCATAAAATTTCACTCCTTCAGTAAAATTTTCAGCTTTCTAGCTCAAAGTGTCGTAAGCTCTGGTGCATTTTCTGCAAACACCAAGCTACAAAAACACCATATCTTACGACACCTTGAGCTAAAAGGTTTAAAATTGCAGGGTAGAGTGTTGCACCCACTAAATGTGAAGCTATTCTTTCATAAAAGACGTCTTAATAACACTAACAATCATTTTTCAATTAACGACGAGAGATTGCCAACTGTTCAGAGGATTCGTGATTTGGGAGTCATTCTCAATTCGTCACTGACCTTCTCTGACCATTTCGCTACTACACTCAGTAAAGCACACCAACGAATTAACATGTTCTTTAATGTTCTCCGCCGGTCTAAAATGGATATTTTCGTAAAATGTTTTGTCATCTACATTCGCCCCATTCTTGAGTATGGTACAATTGTTTTCTCCCCCGTCCTCAAGGAGCAAATCAAGCTTCTTGAAGACGTTCAAAAGTCATTCCTGTTCCGATGTTACAAGAAGTTCAACTATCCCTATATATCCTACTTTGATTGTCTCCGTGATCACAATTTAGAATCCTTAGAGTACCATCGACTTCTATCCGATCTAGTTTTTATGTATAAAACTCTAGTTTCCCGGGAAATTGCAATTGCCCATAATCTATTCATTGTCCCGTTTCATCATAATCATCTAAGACGCCATCCATATTACATTCGCTGTACATTAAAAATGCTTCAAAACTTTCTGCTCAATTTCTTACTCTGCGTTTTTTATCCTGCTGGAACTCGCTTCCAAAAACCGTGTTCCCACCCTTGATTTCATCCATCTCTTTTAAAACTAATTTAAGTCATGTTAATTTATCTTCTTTCCTGTTCCTAGGCGAACATAATTTCTAACTCATTTGTTTAGTTTGTAACACATTGATTTTATAAGTGACTGATAGTCCTGAATCAATTAATTATGATTATTATTATTATTATTATTATTATTGTAGACGTAAACTTTTGTGAGAACTCTGAATTTCGCACTCATTTTGCACCCAAATGCTCTGTATGACTCCAAAAAGTGATGTCTCGCTTTTTTTGGATTATTGTTGAGATGTTAGAAGCCTTATCCCACCGGCCGAAAGGTTTTTATGCATTTTTACAAAGTATATACTGGGAAGGATCACAATTGATCATATAAAGATAAAAATAGACGTTTTAAAAAATCCAAGAAAGCCCAATTTTTCCAGTTCCCGGAATCTAGAAATCTTGATTTCTGGTCCCTCTAATCTGTTTTTCCTGGAAGAAAAAAAATAGAAAAAAAATAGATTGGCACTATTTTTGAACTAAAATGTTTACTTTTTTTCACTATACTTCCGTTTTGATTTCTCCGATTTTTTTCTTCTTTTTCCTTATTTTTACACCTTAAAGTTTGCACATTTATCGCTTTTTTGACCACCCCGATTTTCTATTTTTAGATTTTTTTGTTTTCCTTGCGAGAAAAAAACTCATTTGTTACTATTTTGAGTGTGCAAACAGTAGCACTTTTTCTTTGGTTTTCTGACCTATTCGAAGATCAAATAGATCAATTTGTAGACTATTGTGGTTCCTAAAAGTCAAATGTTCGAAAAACCAAGCTTACCAATAGAGTATATATATATACAATAGATTTCTCATGCTTTTTTATCTCTACCCTGAAGATTTCAGCTCTTTGGCTCAAAGTGTCGTAAGCTTTTGTGAATTGTCTGCAAACACCCAAATACAGTAACACCATACCTTACGACACTTTGAGCTCGAGAGCTGAAAATTGCATGGTAGACGTTAAATTTTATGGGAAATTCAAAAATGTTATTCGTTTCCTGAAAAAAAATATGTGTGAAGCCCTGAAAGTTTAAATTACATAGTCATAAAGTGGCTTGAAACTGAAATTTTCAAGAAACGAAGTTTACCACTAGATTCCCTGTATTTTCATACCTCTACGCTGGAAATTTTGAACGAGAGAGCTGAATGTCGTAAGTTATGGTGTATCGTCTGCAAACACCAAATTACAGTAACACCATATTTTACGACACTTGAAGCTAGAAAGTGGAAATTTTCAGGGTAGGGGTAAAAAAGTATGAGAAATCTAGTGGTAAACTTAGTGCTTCAAAATTTTCAGTTTCAAAACAACTTTTCACACATTTTGAAAAATGTCTGAAAATCTTTTTGACCCTACAGTACCCCCCGTTGTCAGAACAAGATCACAACATTAGACACAACATTCACGTTCACACAGACAATCTGATGGATGACACAGTGTCTGATAATATGATAAGATAAATACACAGAGATTTAGAGAATCAGAGAGAAAAAACGGGTGGAGACGCAGAGAAGCAGACGGAAAAGAAAGATCAAACCCTCAAATGATCACACAAAACGATCAATCGGATCGAATTGTGTACAGAGACGACCTGCTTGGTCTCTCTATCGTTTTTTTTCCTCATGTTGTTGATCTTTTTTCGACAGCGTTTCTTGTTTTTTGTCTTCTGATCCCATTTTGTAAAAGCTCCGCCTCTTTTCAGATGTTTCCCAAATTCTTGAAACATTTTTTTCTGAAAACAACTGATTGTTCATCAAATTTGACACCGAACCTCAAAAAATCTGTTCTCAGGTAGTTTTCTCCGGGTTACTGTCATTCTTGAAAGTTTCCAAAGAACTTTGAGATAACTAAATTTATGAACAAAGTTTCGAAAATCTGAAATCACCATTAAACTTCTCATACTTGATTACATACATCCTGACTTTTTCAGATTTCTAGCTCAAAGTGTCGTAAGATGGTGTGTATGGTCTGCAAACACCATACAGTAACACCACATTTTACGACACTTTGAGCTAGAGGGTTGAAAACTGCAGAGTATGGGTAAAAGTCTACGAGAAATCCAGTGGTGAACTTGGTTTTTCAAAACTTTTAGTTTCAAAATCACATTCGAGGCGTAGAAAGCTTTTGGACCCTACAGTACCCCCAGGGTCCAGGGTCAAAAATGTTTTTTCGAAATTTCGAAAAATTCACATGTTCAGAAAATTTCCCTTTTTATGTGAATTTTTTTCCGAAAATCAAAGTCAATTAAAAAAAGAGAGATCTTTTGATCTCTCTTTTCTTTTTTCTTTGCTCTCCCCGAGCAAAGTGGGCGGAGCCTATTTGGACAGCTCAATGGGATCAAATCACCGTTTATAAAACCGGAAAACGAGGAAAATTTTAGAGATGAGCAATGTTTTGAAAAAATGTATTTTTCCGGATACAAACCGAATTTCCTGTCTATTGTCTGCTTTTTTTTCGAAAATTTTTTGAAACCCTTTTTTGAGTTTTTAAAAATTCATTTCTCGAATTTTCCAAAAAAAAACTTATTTTCAGATCCTCTTCTATTCTATCATTGGCTACTAAACCACGCCCACTTTCATGTTTTACAGTAATCTTTTCGAAAAATCAGAGACAACGATTTTCTGCTACAACTTTTTCTACGTTTTTCTCGTGTTCTGAAACAAACTCCAAGTTCAATGCGACCAATGTTTCTAGCTTGCTCATTCCATTTTGGCCCCGCCCCCTTTTCCACATCTAAGGGGCGGAGCCTATTCTTATGACTCGAAAAATGTGTTTTGCTTTTGCTTTTCCATTTCCCCTAGTTTCCTCTCTCCTCCTGACTTCTTAACAAGACCATTCCGATCAATTTTGTTCTTATGAAAATAGGCTCCGCCCATTTTTTTTCTTCCCCTTGAATCAACAACAACGCCTCTCGGTCGTTCAAGGTTCAACTTTTTGAACCCTTTTATATAGTCTGAGGGTTCAAAAATTTTTTGGGGTCGTCGGAAAATTTTGGTATACTGTAGTTTTGGAATTTTCGAGAAGTTTTTTCTTTTCATTCTTTTATTTCGCTCTTTTGAAATTATAGTTTTGTGACATTCGAAGAACAAAAAGGCTTGAATCTGACTATGAGTTTTGAGATTTTTCAAATATATTAACACTTACAATTCTGTTTTTTCTTCAGGTTTCAGAGTTTTTTATTGGTTTTGAGAAAATTTTTACAATTTTTGAAGAATTTGAAAAGTTCGGAAATTCCCACATTTTAATGTTTCTTGCCAAAAATATGAAATTTCAAAAACTTTGGAAATTGTTTTTTTCTCAAGAATTTGATTTTTTTTTTGGAAAAGTTCTTGTTTTTTTCGAAATTGCGGATTTTTCAGTTCTGACCCTTTTCAGATTTTTTGGTATAGATCATTTTGAAAATGTGAAATTCTGAAAACTACAAAAGTTTTCAAATTTTCGATTGACTTAATTTTGTTGGACTTTTTGAAAAATTACAGGAGAAATGCCAATTTTGTTAATGGGCCCAATATCAGATAACTGAATGAATGTAAAAAATTTAAGATTTTAGAATATTATGATTTTTTCAAAAATACCTTTGAAAAATTTAATTTTTTTAGAAAAAAAAATGTTCTAGAAAAATCGTAATGCTTAAATCAACACCATCGAAACTAGATCAATTCGTTTTTCAATATTTGATCTTTCATCCACACAAACCACATATTGAGTCATTCCAAAAACTTTAGATTCAACTTTTTTTTAAATTTTCGATCTGTCTAGGAGAGTAGGCTTGTCGATTCTATACAATTGAAATTACGCAACATTGAATTTTTCAGAATCTAGGGAATCTCAGAGTTTTAGAATCTCGGAATCTTGGAATTTCAAAATCTCGGAATTTCAGAATCTCAAAATCAGAGGATCCAACTTTCTTAGAAAACAGGTTTTTTCCAGATTCTAGGAATCTGAGAAACCCATTATCTCAGAATATTTGAACCTAAAGATATCTGGAATTCTTGGAATTCAAAACGACTTTTTTCTGAATCACCAGACATATTATTCTGGTTTTATGAACCAAATTAAAAATTATACTACAAAAAACGAAAAATTTTGAATCAGCTGTTCATTGTGGTTTGCACTCGACGCCTAATTCTTTCTGATAAAAAGGACACACTTTCCTTTTTGCTGCTAAAGGGAACAGACGTCAGACATCTGAGATCAGGTGAAAATAGATGAAAGAAGAAAACGTGGAGAATCGGAGAAAGTGTTCTATCTTCTTTTAGTTCAGTTGATAAGAGATAGAGTGTCTAAGTATCAAAAAATAGCTAAAGGGACCAACAGGATCAGATTTTAGAGATTTCTGGGATTTCAGGATTGTGAGATTCTGAGATTCTGAAAATCTAAAAGATACTAAGATACTAAGATTCTGAGATTCTGAGATTCTGAGATTTTGATATTCTGAGATTCTGAGATTCTGAGATTCCGAGATCCTGAGATTTTGAGATTCTGAGATTCTGAGATGCTGAGATTCTGAGATTCTTAGATTCTGAGATTCTGAGATTCTGAGATTCTGAGATTCTGAGATTCTGAGATTCTGAGATTCT
>NC_013486.2:4778696-4780257 GCF_000004555.2 Caenorhabditis briggsae | reverse complement strand
TAGAAATAGAAAAGAGATGTTACAAGATCAGGAAGACTGAAAAGTTCCGCTTCCCATGAACTCTAAAAAACTTTTCGTTAGATCTCAAAAAATGTCATTTTCTGACCTCTTCCTGGTTCATTGGAGCGCACTTTCTGACTTTAGAATTTTGTTTATTTGGGGGAAAAGTGTTGAAATTTTCGTGTGATCAAAGAAGAAAAAGAATCGTTTCAAAAACGTCAGTGCTTAGGACTACGGTAGAGAGAAGTGGGCGGAGCTTAGATGTTTTCGGCAAGATTTTGATCTGATGAGCTAAGTACGTGAATTTTTCGGGGAGATTTTTGAGGAGTTCTGAGGACATTACAAACAGGATTTCGGAAAAAAAATAGAAGAATTGAGGATGGTCTAAACACGAGAGATTAGATTTCTAGGAAGGATAGGGGAACTTTTCGGGATTCTGAAAAACAAGGAAGTGGAAGATTCTGAAGTTTCGTGATGTTCGGATTCTGGGATTCTAAGATTTTGAGATTCCGAATTTGAGAAGTTCAAAAGTTCAGAAACTTCGAGATTCTGCGATTCTGAGATCTTGAAATATAAGAAAACCGAAGGTTTTGAAATTCCAAGATTCTGAGATTCTGCGATTCTGAGATTCTGAGTTTTCGAGATTTTGATATTCTGTGATTCTCAAATTTGGGATTCTGGTATTCTGAACATCTGAGATTCTAGAATACTGAAATTTCAAGATTCTAAGATTTTGAGATTATTGATTTCAAAACTCTGAAATGATGAAGTTCCGAATTCTCATATTCCAATTTTTCAAAATTTTCAAAATTTTCAAATTGAATGTTTTTTTTTTTTTGAAAAAATGAAAAACAAAAATTAGAAAAAAAGAAGACCGTAAAAATTGGATTTCAGAAATTCTAAAATAATTTTTAGACAAATCCCAAAATCAAAATTTTGAAAAAAAATTTATAAATTTAAAGAAAAAAGTTTCAAAAATCCGAAAATTACAAAAGATGGGCGGAGTCAAAAATTTGTTGCAAATTATTTTTTTAAAAGAAAAGTTTAAAAATTTTATTGAAAAATTGATAATTTGATGACAAAATTTGAAAAAAGTAATTGCAAAAGTTTCGAAATTTTTCGCAAGCTTTTTTGGAAAATGTCAGGGAATACTTTTCGAAAATCAACAAGTTTCAAGTACTTGAAATTTCGAATAAAACATACCGTAAAACCTCTAATAGAACGACACCCGGATCGTCCACTTTGAGCCTATATATCTCATTTTCTGTGAAAGATATCAAAAAGTGTTTAACTAATAAAATGTTGCTGATATCCTGATAAACATTTTACTAGTTAACCACTTTTTGATATCTTTCAAAAGAAATGAGATATATAGGCTCAAAGTGGACGGATCCGGGTGGTCCATTATTAGAGGTTTTACGGTAATTTATAAATCTCGAAGAATCTAAAAAAATCAGGAACGAACAAAATCTAAAAAAGCCAAAAACCGGAGCTAAAAAAGTGGAATTTCAAAGTAATTTGAAAATTAAATATTTCAAAATTCCAAAAAACTAAAAAAATT
>NC_013486.2:4763107-4778428 GCF_000004555.2 Caenorhabditis briggsae | reverse complement strand
TTTATAAATTTTTTTTCAAAATTTTGATTTTGGGATTTGTCTAAAAATTATTTTAGAATTTCTGAAATCCAATTTTTACGGTCTTCTTTTTTTCTAATTTTTGTTTTTCATTTTTTCAAAAAAAAAAAAACATTCAATTTTAAAATTTTGAAAATTTTGAAAAATTGGAATATGAGAATTCGGAACTTCATCATTTCAGAGTTTTGAAATCAATAATCTCAAAATCTTAGAATCTTGAAATTTCAGTATTCTAGAATCTCAGATGTTCAGAATACCATAATCCCAAATTTGAGAATCACAGAATATCAAAATCTCGAAAACTCATAATCTCAGAATCGCAGAATCTCAGAATCTTGGAATTTCAAAACCTTCGGTTTTCTTATATTTCAAGATCTCAGAATCGCAGAATCTCGAAGTTTCTGAACTTTTGAACTTCTCAAATTCGGAATCTCAAAATCTTAGAATCCCAGAATCCGAACATCACGAAACTTCAGAATCTTCCACTTCCTTGTTTTTCAGAATCCCGAAAAGTTCCCCTATCCTTCCTAGAAATCTAATCTCTCGTGTTTAGACCATCCTCAATTCTTCTATTTTTTTTCCGAAATCCTGTTTGTAATGTCCTCAGAACTCCTCAAAAATCTCCCCGAAAAATTCACGTACTTAGCTCATCAGATCAAAATCTTGCCGAAAACATCTAAGCTCCGCCCACTTCTCTCTACCGTAGTCCTAAGCACTGACGTTTTTGAAACGATTCTTTTTCTTCTTTGATCACACGAAAATTTCAACACTTTTCCCCCAAATAAACAAAATTCTAAAGTCAGAAAGTGCGCTCCAATGAACCAGGAAGAGGTCAGAAAATGACATTTTTTGAGATCTAACGAAAAGTTTTTTAGAGTTCATGGGAAGCGGAACTTTTCAGTCTTCCTGATCTTGTAACATCTCTTTTCTATTTCTATTTAATCTGCTTCTTAATAGACAGGTGGAAAAAAATAAGGTTCAGAATTTTCATTTGTTTTTTGAATTTTCCCCTATTCAGAATCAAAATTTCTAAAAACCTAAATTTCCACTAAATTTCTCACATCTTTTAACCCCTACCCTGAAATTTTCAGCTCTCTTGCTCAAAATCTTACGACAGTTTAAGCTAAAAGGCTGAAAATTACAGGATATGGAAAACATTTTATGACGAATTCGGTGGTGAAATTAGTTTTCAAAAATTCTGATATCGAAAAACCAAAATATAGCATTTTCGAAAAAAAATATCTGATTTCCAATTTTCATTTCCGTAATTGCTAAAAAACAAGCTCACCACTAGATTTCTCATGGCTTTTTACCCCTATCCTGAATTTTTCAATTCTCTAGCTGAAAGTGTCGTAAGATGTGGTGTTACTGTAATTTGGTGTTTGCAGACAATACAAAACATCTTACGACACTTTGAACTAGAACGCTGAAAATTACAGGATATGTGTAAAATTTTATGACAAATTTAGTGGTAGAAAAAGTTTGATCTTATAATCACATTTTGGACCCTTCGCCTATGCCAGAAAACATCAGAAAATTTATTTTCAACATATTAATGCTATGTTTACCACTTTTTGGAAAAAAACAAAAAGAAGAAATCAAACTAGACAATTTTTTTCAACAAAAAAAGTTTTCCCACTGGTCCAAAAAGTTTGCATAGCTCAAATTTCAAAATTAGGCAAGAAAATGTTCTCTGTGATCTTTCGATTCCTCATTAGTGTGTCATTCATAAAAGTGAGAGATCAGGAAAAAGAGAGGCGCAGAGAAATCAAAGAAAATACTTTTTTCAAATTTCTGCACACAATGAATGGACGAGCTACATACGTCAATGATGATTTTCAACGAAAAAAAACACAAAAACTACACTGTATTCTGCTTTTTTTTTTGATAATGATCTTGATGATTTTTGATCGACCGGAAAAAAAATTACTGATAATTTTTTATCATCAAAATTTTTTTTTATAAATTGCTCTATATTCAAATATGAGTTTGAGATTTGGATTCGTCTTGAAATTTTGGGTAGAAGCGAAAAAATTTGAAATCGCTAGCTCAAAGTGTCGGAATGTTCAGTGTATGGTCCGCAAACACCAAAACATCATATCTTACGATACTTTGAGCTAGGAAGCAGAAATTTTCAGGGCAGGGGTGGAAAATCAAGGGGAATCGAGTGGTGAACTTCGTTTTTTGATATTTTTATCCTCAAATTTGATTTTTGTAATTCGCACTTATTTGTGCAATTCTTAATCTCATTACGACATTCATCTCATGACCTAAATCTGGTCTTAACAGAAGAATGACGATGACTGAAAAAAAAAGAATCAGAAAATCGGAAAACAAGGTCTCGTTGCTATTTTCGGTTTCCATGGTTTTCGGTTTTTGTTTGAGCAAGAACCAGGTGCTCCGCGTGGTGTCTATCTAGACTCTAGTTATTTTTTTCTTCGTTCTGATTTATGCATACATCGTCTGCCTAAAGGTTTCATAATTTGTGTATTGAGCATTTCGACCCGGAAATAGCTCCTCGAAAATGTTAGCCTTTAGAAATTCACCTTTCCCCAAGAAAATCTGATGTTTCATATCGAAATTTCCTCAAACCAAGTTCACCATTAAATTTCTCGTACCCTTCTAGCCCTACCCCGAAATTTTTAGCGTTCCAGCTCAAAGTGTCGTAATATATGGTGTTAATGTATCTTGGTGTTTGCAGACAGTACACCAAAGTTTACGACACTTTGAGCTAGAGAGCTAAAAATTTCAGGGGTAGGGTCAAAAATTATGAGGAATTCAGTGGTGAACTAGGTTTTTTGAAATGTTGACTTCGAAAAACCAGAATCTAAGAATTTTGGGAAATAAAGTCTCAAAAATGTCGAGTTTCCAATTTTCATTTTCGTCATTTTCAAAAACCAAGTTTACCACTAGATTCACCGTACTCTTTTACACATACCTGGAAATTTTCTGCCTTCTAGCTCAAAGTGTCGTAAAATTTGGTATTACTGTAGGTCGGTGGCTGCAAACAGTACACCAAAGCTCACGACACTTTAACCTAGAAAGCTGAAGATTTGACAGTAGGAGTAAACATATCGGGAAATCTGATTTCAAGCGTTTCAACACAGAATTTTAAATTTTTCTAGATGTCAATGTTACCATCCTTAAAAATTATATAAAATACGTCAATTGCCGCTTTTCGGCAATTATAGATCTCTAGAATTTTCTAATAATATGCGCTAGCGGCTATTTTATGATCTTACATTTTCCCAGAACCTTCTAGACGCACGTATTCTTACATTCATATATTTATTCCATACGTCCATAAATATGCCAATTTGTAATGCGTCATATAAAGGACTCCAGAAATCTCCTCCTCAACTTCCTTCTCAAATATTCTCCAAGCTTTCTCATTTTCTCTCTCTCTCTCTCTCTCCTGTCCTCATTTTCTCCAGAAAAGCTCAAGAAGTACATACACAACTGCTCTGCAACTTGATCTCTTTGGGCTCTTTTCTCCCTTTGAACCCTCTGTCTGCCCATCCTCTCATTTTCACACACTGTTTCTCTCATCGTGTCCTTTTCCGGAAACATTTTCAACGTTTTTCTAGTATGCTCACTCTCTCACACTTCACTCAGAAAATTGAAAAGATGTCACCTTTCATTTTATTTCAAATTATTTCATTTTTTCCAAATTTAGAATTTTCTCTTATTTTTGAACTATAATTATAGAGAAGTAGCTAAAATTTTGTAATTTGAAATTATCTGAAATGCCAGGAAAAAAAATTTAGTTTCTAAAGTTTCAAAGTTGAATAAAATTTTTGACTTTGAACCTCTAAAAATTCAGAACTTTCGAGAAAAATCTTCAAAATCCACCTTCCATTCCCGTAATCTTTGAAAACCAAGCTTACCATTAGATTTCTCTTACCTATTTACCCCCTACATCAAAATTTTCAGACCTCTAGCCCAAAGTGTCGTACAATATGGTATAACTGTAGGACGGTGTTTGCAGACAGTACACCAAAGCTTACGACACTTCAAGCTAGAGGGCTGAAATTTTCAGGGTAGGGGTAAAAAGCTATGAGAAATTCAGTGCTAAAGTTGAATTTAGTGATTTCTGATTTTGAAAAGGTCAAAATTCCGAATTTTCAGAAGCATTGCAAATTTTTGACCTGGTCTTTTTTCACCTGTTGGTTTGATATTTGAATAGAAAAAACTAATTCAGTCATGAATTTTTTTAGCTTTTTTATTTGGGCCGAAGTACTGTAGCTCCATCTAATGCACTTCCACAAAATTTCATTCATAAATAATTTTTGATTTTTGACTCCAAAAAACATTTGCTGACATCTCATCCAGAGACGTTCGGTTTTTGAACTCTTTCCACTTTTTTTCTTCTGATTTCTCTGCGTCTCTCTTTTTTACACTCTCTCACTTTTCTTCTTGATATATCATTGCATTTTAGACCTCGATGAACTTTCGGGAAAATTTTTCGCGGACTTTTTTTTTTCAAAAATATCAATTCAGAGCTCATTGAGCACAAAAAGTTTTTTCAGCTAATTTAATTTATTCTAGATGTCTATCAAGGTTCATCGATCAGAATTTGCAAAGAAAAACTTGTAATTTTCTTGTTTTTTTTTGCACTTTTTTAAAATTCTTTCTAGTTTATCTCGAAAACTAGAAAAGCTAGGAAAAATTGGATAATTAGGAAAATGTGTAAAATTAAATTTTGGACACTTTTGTAGTAAATTAAATTCAGAAATCTTGAAAACTGAAAAAGATATGAGCATTTTTTCAAAGAGGTCCTGAAAATCTTTGACCTCTATCCAGATTGACGTCAAAACATTCCCCATTCTTCTTCCTTTTCTGGAATTTTTCTGCTTTTTTTTGTCACCTACTTCAGATTTTTTGATGAAAGGAAGGAATTAAGAGGAAGAAAAAAATGGATTAAATGGAAGAAAAAGAATCACACCTGATCTTTCGAAAAAAATTTTTCTGTAACTTTTTGGAATTTTGAGAATTTGATATTTGATATTTTCCGAAAAATCTGAAAAACAAGAATCCAGAAACTCAGAAATTCAGAAATTCAGAAATTCAGAAATTCAGGAATTCAGAAATTCAGAAATTCAGAAATTCAGAAATTCAGAAATTCAGAAATTCAGAAATTCAGGAATTCAGAAATTCAGAAATTCAGAAATTCAGAAATTCAGAAATTCAGAAATTCAGAAATTCAGAAATTCAGAAATTCAGAAATTCAGAAATTCAGAAATTCAGAAATTCAGAAATTCAGAAATTCAGAAATTCAGAAATTCAGAAATTCAGAAATTCAGAAATTCAGAAATTCAGAAATTCAGAAATTCAGAAATTCATGATTTCGGAGCAAAATTTTCAGGACGTCGGATATTTTTTTAAAGTCAACGTTTCTGAAGTTTCTAAAATTCCTAAAATTTCAAGTTCCAGAGCTTCGAAATTCTGAAACACCGAAATTTTCAAGAATCAAAACTTCCCCAAAAAATTGTTTACCGAAATTTTTCGAATTCCAAAATCTAGGTCAGACTTTTGTACCAGATCTCCGAAATTTCTTTGTTTTTTTTTCGAAAATTTTTCGGAACATCAGCATTTACAGTAATCCTCATTTTCCAAGGTTCATCGAAAAATCTAGATAATTTTATAAAAAAGCCTCCGACAGACAGATGACCATTTAGATTTACTAAAGCTATTGTCTAGGAAAAATATTTTTTTGGGGGGAATTTAAATTGTTAGTTTTGAAAAAGCTACAGTATCTCAGAAGACTCTGCCTCCTTTTTGGCCCCGCCCACTTTTCGGGGGCGTTTTTTATCGATGTTTTGGATCTTCATGAGCGGTTCAGTACATTTCTGATTCGATACAATTCTTTAGTTTTGAAGATTCTAAGATTTTTTGAAACTTAGAAGTTTTGAAATTCTAAAATTTCAAAAAAAACTGGCTTCCAGAATTCCAGAATTTTCGAAATTCATTACGTTTCTCACGATTTCACATCGTAATAAATTATTATTATAAATTTTGAATATCGAGAAACTTAGAAAATTCAAAATGGTATTTTTTTGGTTTCGAAACTTCATGAAAAAACTTCAAGAACCTTCCAAAAATATCGGAATTTTCAGACTTCAAGGCTTCTGGCATTTTGAAATTGAAAGACTTTTAAATTTTGAAAATCTGAAATTCCAGAAACGTTGAGTATCTGACAGTTTAAAAATTCCAGAATTCAAAACTTTCATGTCTTTCTCAATTGTTTTTTCTTCATTTCTAACTTTTTTGGAAATTCCGAAAATCGCGAAAAATTCGAAAATATAGGGATTCCCTCTATCCAAATTTTAAAATCCTATGATTGTGAAATTCTGAGATTCTAAGATCCTAAGATTTTGAGATTCTATAACTTTCTGATCTTGAAAATGCAAGATTTAAAAATTCTAGATTTTTGAAATTCAAAATTTTGAAAACTCCGAAACTCTAAAATTGTTACTTTTCCCCCACTTTTTAAACCCACCATTCTCCCAAAAACCTATTTTTCTGATCCAATGAATCCAATGGATCTTCTCTTTCTCTGCGTCTCTCATCTTTCCATACTCTTTCTCCTAAACTCTAGTTACCCTTCTAATCTGATCCTCCTCCTTTAACCTTCCACCAGATAAAAATCTCCGCAACGGTCCCCGACTTTTCCAGAATCCGCAACAACCAAACGGGCCAAATCAGCAGCAGATGATAATCGATTCGTCTCTAACGACCGCTTCGACGTCTTCAAACGGCGGAAAGTTCTCACCACCCAAGAAGACGTTACTGTGTGCTGTATGCGGAGATCAAGTTAGTTTAATTCTGAAACCTTCAAGGCCAATGATCCACAAAAGAGTGATATTTTGATTCAAAATTCATTCCCAAATCTGAGAAACAAATAAGAAAAATTGCAAAAAATTAGATGAATGTTTTGAAAAAAGTGGTTTCCAACACAATTTTCCCGATTGATTACCAAAAATTCAAATTTCCCGCCAAAAAAAACCTAAAAACGCTTGAAGGAATCGAACTTGTGGCCTTCTGCACCACAGCCACATCTCTTACCCAATGCGCCACGTGTCGGCGGCGCGCGGAGGCTCTGCGGGCTACATGGTCCGCTGCCGACTGACGGCGCAACTGGGAAGATGACTGGCTATAGAGCAAAAGGCCGCAAGTTTGATTCCTTCGAGCGTTTATAGGTTTTTTATGACGAGAAAGTTGCATTTTTGGGTTTCAAATCATGAAAAATGGGTTGAAACGCACTTTTTCAGAAGAAAAAATTCCAGAATATTATTTCGGAATATCAAAAAATTTAGAAAGATTCCACAAAAAACATTTTATTTAAATGAACACAATAGACAAGAGACTGGAGACTGATTGGTTTTCCGACGACGACACTTCGTACAATTTTTGGGAGGTTCCCAAAAAAAAGCTAATGTACACTTTTCAAATACTTCTCGGTGAATGCCAAATGTGCCATTTTGACATCCGAATCGAAAAGTTTCTTCTCCATGAAATAGTTCATAATCACTTGATGGACGAAGAGATATTGCTGGTCCGTCTGAAAATGAAAATTTTTTGAACATATTTTTTTCAAAAATTCACCTGAATAGAGTTGTTTCTCTGTTCACGAATTTTCTGCAAAATCTTGTCGGATTCCTCAATTTGTTGTCCCGAAATCAGTTGATCCATAATGTACTCGATCATTACCACCGAGCCGGTACGCCCGATTCCGGCTGAGCAATGGACGACGATTGGGGCTCTGGAAGCAATAATTAGAGGGTGGGAAGACTACAAAGACTACAAACTTTGATGCTCTAGCCTTGCCCAGCAGATCCAAAATGACCATATCGGCGGTTGGAACACCGCGGTCCGGCCAATCGATCCAGTGATAATGAGTCGTTTTTTGGGTCAATCCACCAGGTCCCTCGACACAAACAATCGTTTCAGTCACTTTTGCATCACTCTTTCTTTGAAATTCGACCTGAAAAAAAGTTTTTTTGAAATTTTTCAAAGAATTTTTGAGCAAAATTTGGCTTTTTTGGGCTTTTTTATCAACAAAATTTTAAAAGAACCAAAAAAAATTCTTTGATTTTTTTTTTTCAAAAAAAATCCCCAAAGTTTGTACCGTCTTGTTCGACTCGAATTTGACCGTAATCTTCTGTCCGCTTTCCTCAAAATTCAATGTGTCCTTGTCTTTGCACGGAAAGTACTCGCAACACTTTTTGGCGCCCTTCTCCGTCAAGTTGCACAGCATGAAAATGGTTTCCACTTTTTCCTGAAAAATTGAAAATTTGAGATTTTGAGATTCTGAAATTTCAAGTCTGGAAATCTCGGAAATTTCAGAGAAATCTAATAGAAATTCAGCAATTCAAAAACTTCAAAGATTGTAAAGTTCTAGAATTCTGAAAATCAAAAATTCCGGGAATCAGAAACTCGGGAATTCGAAAAAACCAGAAATCTTGAAAATTTGAAGTTCTGTAATTTTGAAAATTTGAAAAATGAATCAAAATCTGAAAATTCGAAAAATCCTAGAATTCGTAAATTCAAAAAAGAATTCTAACTATTTTTTTTGAGATTTAAAGATTTCCGAAATTTTCAAAAAGATGAAATTTTTGATTTTGGAATTTTAGTGATTCCCCGAAAATTTTGAAATCTCAGGAAAAAATTTCCACAGTATACCTGAAGACACATGTACCAAAAATCGGCACAAGTCTTATCCATCGGTGCCTGTGTACAAATGAAACGTTTCGGATTGGTTGGTGTCCCAACATAATTTGCATGAATATAATCATGGGACCATGGTGGATTGTTCAATTTCACACGATTATTATCCAGGCATCCCACATCCTTATAACGATTCTTTCCCATCTCCTGTGCGCCTTTGAACGCCTTCATCTTCTCAAAGTCGTTGAAACGTTTCATGCCGGCGAATTCGGTACGAAGACCTTGAGGACCTTTCTCCAATGTGTTCTTCACAAATTTCACAATCTGCAAATATTTTTTTGTCCACTTGTCGGCGTGAAACATTGTGAAGATTGAGTTGCGCATGACCATTTTTCTCGAAATTTTTTGGTTACTTTTTTTTTCAAAACTTTCACCTTTTCCTCCAGACCAAAAATGTGTGCTCACCTGTTTCCTCTGAACCTTACGTTCCACGTTCGTCGGATCCTCAGCTATCGTCTTTTGACTCTTATCCTCACGTTCTGTACGCTCCTTGCTGCGTTGAGTGGCCGAGCTTTTCTTCTGTCGTCGTTCTCAAAAAAATCAAAATTTCTAGGCCACCCACCACCTGAAAACTCACTTTGAATCACGGAAACCATTTTTCGGCAGCTTTTTTCGTTACTATATGCTTCTCCCCTTTCGGAAAGCTACAGTAATATTATAAAGTTGGTGGGGGAATAATGACAAATATATCGACAGTATCTGTTGGTATACGTGGACGAAAAAATTTGGAAAAAAATCATAAAAATTGAGCGCATGACATATTTTTTGTTGTTGAAATTTTTGAAAAATACAATTTCGGAATCAAACTACAGTAACCCAAAAAAGTTTTCAAACGTAATCACAATTATGCTCATTCGAAAGCTAACAAAAAGCCGAATCGAGTGGTGTAAATTTCATATTTGTAGGACTACTGTATCTTGAAATACGGTGGTTTTAGTGATGTATGCCAAATTACAGTAACCCAAAAATTTTTTGAAATAGAGCCATGATTATACTCATTCGGAAGCTTGAAGCGAGCCGAGTCGATTGGTGTAGATTTAATATTTCCAGGATCACTGTAGCCTGAGATATGGTAGTTTTGGTGACTATAGTAACCCAAACAAATTTTCAAATATAGTCATAAGTATAATCATTTCAAAGCTAACAATAAGGCAAATTGAATGGTGTACAATAAGGCAAATTGAATATTGTTTAATGTTCTATGATTACCATACTTGTAACATTCCGGGCCGGGCCTGAGGAAATTTTCAAGGCCCGGGCCCGGCCCGGAAGGCCCGGTTGCAAAAATTTTGTAATTTTGAGCCAAATTTTGAGCTCTCAATACAATTTTCTCCATTATTTTTTGTGTTTTTGGCTTGTTTGTCTGTTTGATCAAAAAATATCAACAAAACTCGAAAAAAATTTTTTGATCGAAAAAAATCACATAAGGGTCCCCCTTATGTGTTTTTTGAAATTTTCAAAACTTGTGGAATGACAGGCCCGCCGGGCCGGGTCTCCGAAATTCGGGAAAAAGCCCGACCCGGCCCGTTACAAGTATGATGATTACTGTAGCCCGAGATACGGTAGTTTTCCTGGTGAGACCTGAATATTTCAATTATGAGCGATTCTTAAAAGTGTGTAGTATTTCCTGTCCTTTATTTTTTTGAACAATTACAAAAAAATACAAAAAAATCGAAAAATTTGTAAAATTAAAAATTTCCAAGAAATCTGAAATTTCAGGCTCTTGGAAAGCACTACGGGGTGAATGCGTGTAACGGATGTAAAGGATTTTTTCGGCGAAGTATTTGGAAGAATAGGACGTACGCTTGCCGATACGGTGGCAAGTGTTTAGTGGCGAAAGGTGAGCAGCATGTGCAAATTCACTCCATTAAGAATTTTCTGAAAATTTGGTTTTTTTTGGGTTTTTGGTAAAATCCGAATTTTCAAAACTTTCCAAAATCACCAATAGATCGGAATTTTTAAATTCGAAAACAAAACACGATTAGTTCGCTAGAGCGCACTTTCCAATTTCCCCATTTTTCCAGAACAACGAAATGCGTGTCGATCGTGTCGTCTGGCGCAATGTCTAAAAGTGGGAATGAATCCACGGGCGGTTCAAGGTGACACTCCGGATTTCCCTGAACCGATGGAAATGGATGAAGATAGTATAGCAGATAAGGAGACGCAGACAGATTTATCGGAGAAATTAGTCAAAAAATCAATTAAAAAAGAGCCGGAAAAAGAGGAAATCATCGAAAAATTGAGGTCAATATATTCTCGGATTGATCCTGAAGACACGTGGAACCAGTCGATTCCCGGAATTTACGATTTCCGCTACGCCTTCTATCATACAGAAGTGGTCTCACCACGAACAGCCCTCAAACCAACTGCTGAAAGAATTGCCACGTTGAATGACGTGGTTTCTGACTTCAGAAGAGCGTTCGTTCTCTTCGCCGACATCGTCAAATCGATTGATCAGCTGCAGAATATTCCAGAAGATGATAAAATGAAAATCGCCAAGTCTCGATTCGCCGCATTCTATTGGTGGTTGTGTTCGACGTGGAGTGCACAGGCGGGATGTAACGGCGTCTGCTATTCGAATGGATCGTTTCATCCTGCGACGCCAAATGAAATGCCAAAAACCGAGGGGAAGCACGGTGTTCGAATTGAGTATGTCGAGTACGGGGAAGAAGGATTTAACCCTAATAAAATCATTTTTTCAGTTACAACGGCGTGTCGCAGAAGAGTTTGGAGAATCTTGTAGAGCCATTGAAGCGAATGAAGTTGAGTGATGAGGAGAGAATGGTTGGAGCTGTCATGGTTATCCTTGCCGATCCAGTGCCCAATGTATCCGCGAAAACTGATAAGATCCTGGCGGATACTAGGGATTTCTATCTGGAACTTCTCAGCTATTGCAACAACCTACCAGAAGAGCAACTATGTATTAGAGTATCGAATATGGTTCTTTTTGTGGCTTCTATTATGGTGAGCTCAAAATTCCCCTAAATTTCATCACATACAAAATTTTCAGGAACTAGTGCACTTATCAACCGACAATATTCAACTATCCGACGTGCTACACGTCATCGATCTTGGAGACTGGTCTACGGAGCTTCGGGATCACCGATATAGACGGCAATTTTGACTATTAATTTTCGATTTTTTCCTTCATACGATAACCATGTTTAATAAATTATTGAGCTTTAGAGTTTTTGTGTTCTTTCCTTTTCTCTTTTCAGGTGGTGATCAAGACGAAATAACGAAACGCTTCTATTTGGAACGTAGACAGTTTATTGTCAACAATTAACAGCAACAAATTAGTTGGTTGGTTGAGCGCGTGGCTTTGGAGTTGTTCCCTCACGGAATCCGTTTCTGAAAGAAGGAAAAGTTGATTATCGGGAAACGAATATATGAATTTGGAACATTATCTAGGACAGGCAAACTGAGGAAATAAACACTTATTAATTTAGGGCTTCATAGTTACCTCCGATAATTATCGCAATCTGATCTTGACCATGATCACCAAATTTTTTTAAAACTAAAGTTTGAAAGCGGATAACTAACGAACCTCAAAACTGGTTTCAAAGCTTTAATTGAAAATATAGAGCTGAATCTGACTGAGATGTTGGATTTATTAGCAATCAGGACTCATTTTTGGACAGAATAAACAAAATCGAGCCGGAGATCGTACAATCTCGCTTACATTTCTACGATATCTGTTTTGTTAGCAAAATTTTGGTCAAGGTTTCAGAATTTGAGCAAAAGTTTACCTGAAGCGTCTGTTGACGTCTCTCAAGTGGCGGGTGCGGCCGGTTCCGGTGGTGCGTCTGCGGATAGACTTGGCTCCCCAGTTGTAGGTTCTCTTCTTGGCATCTGGGTATCCGCATGAAGCGCAACGCTTCTTCTGGATATGGAACGACGAGCGTCCGCAACGCTTGCAGAGCGTGTGGGACTTGACGTGCTTCTTTCCGAAAGCTTGAGTACCCTTAGTCATCTGAAAATCAAAAAGAATTGATGAGCAAGTTGAGAAAGCACAACGAAAAAATATGAAGGAGAAAATCGATAAATAGCTCACAAAAAATTATTTAGTAGTTCAGAATATAGAAAAAAAATTGATGAATTTATTACGCTAAAAATTAACGAAATTCCGAAAAAAAAACAGAAATATCAATTTTTAAAAGTTTCAAGACCTAATTTTGCCCAAAAATTTCGAAAATATCGGTAGAAAACCGCAATTTTCAATCTTATAACACTCAAAAACGTTTCTAGAATTTTTATAAACCTCGAAACTGCAAAAATTCGGCTTAAAAACACCGAAAAACCTGAAAATCGCAAAAAGAAACGTAAAAAATTTTAGGATTCGAGGGAGAACACTGCGTGAAGATAGAAAGCGTGGCGAGACCCGCCAGCGAAAATATGTGCGCCTTTAAACACACAATGCGCGGTCGTTTGAATAGGAGAGCGGCGGCGGGCAGAATTTCGTCTTTTTTACTCTTTTTCGCTGAATTTAATGAATTTTCACAGGAATTTTTACATTTATATATTTTCGCAGATAGTTTTGTCTGTGTTTAACCTAAAATTTGCAGAAAAGTCGAAAAAATGAGCAAAAAAATTTATTTCACGCGAAAAACGGAAAATTTCACAATATCAAAAAGCTACACAAAAAGATCGAAAAATAACATGAAAAGAATCGAAAAATCATACATAATATGCACAACTTGGGGTGTAAAAACGAAAAGCGACGACTAGATCGACAATATAACCAGTAAAAATTAAGAAAAACGAGATCCGAAAGTAAAAGTCTAATTTTGAAAGTTTCAAGCTAAAAAATTCGAAAAAATGCATTAATTCTCCAGAATAATCGATTGTTCAGTCTCGTTGAGCGATGCGGTTGTTTCCGAGAGAGCGATAGATGGGCGGTACGCATCGAACATTGCATTGTGGCGCGGAGCCAAAAGCCACGTGGCGAGCAGACTGAGCAGGAGCATTTCGCAAGTGATGATGAAGTTGCAGACGACTGAAAACAGAAAAAATTGAAAATTCAGCTATTTTTTGTTGTAAAATCTCAAAACTTTCGGAGAAAATATCGAATTTCAGCAATTTTCTAGATTTTCGGCAAAAGTTCAGTAAAAAGAGCTGAAACTCACAATAAGCATTCTCCTGAGCATTCAAAAGCGGTCCACACGAAATTAGATTGAATCTGAGTAGAACATTCTGGAAAATCATTGGCTGTTGAGCCGAGAAGAAGAGCAGCGAGATGTCGACAAGGCGGAACATTGACATGAAACAGTACGCGGAGAGTTTGTTCTGAAAAATGGAAAATTAAAGGGAATTTCTAATTTTTTGAGTGAAATCGGCTGAAAATCAGTGAAAAAATGGCAGATTTTTTTTTGCCGAATAAAAAAAAACAAATATTTGACTCTTATTCAGTTGAAATTGAACAAAATCTGCGAAATTTGGGTTCATTTTCAGCAGAAAATTCTCAAAATTTCAATGAAAACCTACCGAAGTGACTCTTGCGAGTGTATGAACACCAAAAATGGCTAAAAGCAGTGAACACAATGACGCCATATCGGAGTATCGAATGTACGGCGTCGCTTCTTCTCTCATTTCGGCGACTGCGACGACGTCAAGGAATATGATGATGGAGCGGACGATCGGAGCTTGAAGAACACACCATTCCAGTCGTCGGATATTTTTTCTGGAAATTTTTCATTTGAAAATAGGGGGAAATTGAAAAATTAGAGAGATTTTGTATAAAAAAGATTGAAAATTCGCGAAAAAATGTATGAGAAACCTGGATTTTTTTCGATGAAAAATTGACGGAAATGGCTGAAAATCGGGAAAAATTCAAAAAAAAATCAAAGCGAATTTTGAAATTATCAAAAACATTTCTGCTTTTTTTAAATGTTTCAGATTTTTCATAATCTCCGATTTCTTTTATTTCCGGAATTTCAGATTTTTAGGTATTCTGAATTTTCTTGACTTTTCAGATTTTTTGAGAAATTTTTAAAACTCGGCTCATTTTTTTCATTTTTTCCCCCATTTTCCCTCCATATGTCCCTCTATTTGTCCGAACGTCTCTCCAACTCACTCAGTGGATCTGGCCGTCGGAAGTTTCGGAATGATACAACAAAACGGTGGCGACCGAAAATCAATCGGCCGATCGTCATACTGTAGACACGTGGAAAATGACTCGCGTCCGCCAAACAGATGACGTGCCAGTGAAACGATGACGAATAAGCACATGAGATAGTACAGGACACCGATGCATGTCAATATGACAGCAGTCCGAGGCACACACATCGCAATGTAGGAGCACGTGCACGCGACCTGGAAAAAATGGGGTTACTGTAATTTTGGCCGAGAAACTCAAAAAATCGAGACTGCCACCAGATTTCTCATTGATTTTTACCCCTAACCTGAATTTTTCAGCTCTCTAGGTCAAAGTGTCGTAAGCTTTGGTGTATGCTCTGCAAACACCAAGTTACAGTGACACCACATCTTACGACCCTTTGAGCTAGAAAGCTAAAAACTTCAGGGTATATCTAAAATTTCATGCCAAATCTAAAAATGCTACTGTCTATCATAAAAAAA
>NC_013486.2:4756922-4762661 GCF_000004555.2 Caenorhabditis briggsae | reverse complement strand
ACGTTTTATTGAATAGACAGTATAGGTTTACAAAATGTTGACTTCTTCACCTCCAAAAACTCACGGGAAAAACAGCGATCAGCCAGTAGAGTTTGTTTCTTCTCTTCTCTATTGACACATATCTATACACATAAAACCAGTGAATTAAGGACAAGATTAGTACAATTATAGTGGAAACTGAGGCAATGGAGAGGAGCACCGTTTGGAACGGTTGGAGATCTGAAAATTTTTAGATTTACAAATTTTGAATTTTTTGAATTCCTAATTGTTGGGTACAGAATTAAAGAATAACAAATTTCGAATGTTTTGGAAAAAATCATCAAAATTTGTTGGCTGGAAGCTGAGATATAGGCGTTTGAAGTTTGAAGAGACGCAGAGAAACGAGAGTGCTCTTGTTGTCTGCGTCTCCCAGGCTGTCTCGTAGCTGTTATCTTCCAAGCTCTATATCTCGCTAACCATACTAGCTAGAGAAAAACTTCCGACTACAAAGTTGTCCCACATTTTGTGTAGATTATTTTTGTGGTTGACCAATTTTCTCTATCGTCTGTAATTTTCGACTTACGGCTCAAAAACTCCGGAGCCGATGGGGTGTCGTGTCGATCGGAGCAATTTGATGTGTCTTGTGGGAGCATCACCGATCCAATTAGGTTGAAAACGGATCTCACCGCTCCGTGCTCCTTGACCATTTTTTGGAATTTTTTGAATGTAGCGGTAATTCGAAAATCAAAAAAAGTTTATAAAAAATTAGAAAATTGATAAGAAAAATGATTTAGAAGCATGAGTCATTTTATGATGAAAAAAGAGAATTTTCTGGGTGGGGTCATAACTATATATGGTGACATACTGATAAGCCGTTAACTATATGCAAAAATTGTGTTGCAAAAATGAAAAAAAAAATCAAAAACCAACCAGTTTTGGCTGAAAAATCATACGATTTTTCGGAAAAGTTTTTCTATTTTTGATAATGATTGAAGGGTCATTTTGGGGTGAAATTAGTGGACAGCTGATAAGAACAAAAAAAGTTTTTTTCGGGAAATTCAGAAATTTTGGAAATTAAAAATTTCAGAAGCTAAATGTTTCAGAAATATATTATGGAAACTAAGAAATTGAAAAATTGAAAATTTTAGAACTTTAGAAATTCACGAATTCCGGGAAAGAAATTCAAAAATGATTCATAAAAATAGGGAATTCAGAAAGACAGTTTTTTGGGGAAGGATGAGTCAGATGAATCATATGTCAGACGGTTTGCGAAATGAGCAAATATGGACTTTTGGGGAGGGGGCGAAATGTTTTTTTGAAAATTTGAAATGTTCCAGAAATTTCAAATTTCAAAAAGAAGAAGTTCAACAGTTAAGGAAATTCAGAAAATCAGTTATTCAGTAGTTCAAGATTTCAGAATCTTGGAATCGCAGAATCCCAGAATATCAGTATTTCAGAAATTCAGAAATTTAGAAATTCAGAAATTCGGAAATTCAGAAATTCAGAAATTCAGAAATTCAGAAATTCAGAAATTCAGAAGTTCAGAAACTTAGAAAAACGGAAATTCGAAAATCAGAAATTCAAAAGTTCACAAAATCCTGAAACTCGAAATTCCAAAAAATGTTACATTTCCCAAACTTCTGAAATCAAGCAAAATCTGAAATTTCGTTATTTCAGAATTTGAAGTTTCTACATCACAAAATCCAAAAATGAAAAAAGTAAAAAAAAAACGAAAAAGCTGAAGTTGAAAAATTTTCAAAATTTTCAAATAAAAAATGTCTTCCTAATTTTTTGTCAACAATAAAGTTTTGGCTCCAATCTGGAGCCATTCCAGATGACTCAATTACTGTTATTTTATTATGATTATCGTAGTAAAAGAGCAAATATAGGAATAATTTTTCAGAAATTCAAAAAACTTTTTTGGAAATTCTGGAAAAAAAATCCGAAATTTTTTTCGGAAATCAAAAAAAAGTTTTTTTCAGGAAAAGAAAAGTAAACGGAAGATGAACCAAAAAAAAATTTGTTATTGCTGAGGTGGGGTTGGTAGTGTGAAAAAAATGCGGAAACAGAAAAAATCAGGTGATAAAGTATGGAAAAAAAAGTTTTGGGCGGAAATTTGAAAATTTTTAGTTTCCTGGATATTTTGAGATCAATAATTTTTTTTCTCTGATTTTTTGGGATAATCCAAATTGAATGATCTAGTATTTTTATCTTTTCATATGTAGAGAAATTAAAGAAAAGTGAAAAAGCGGGAAATTCAAAAAAAGAAAAATTTCGATAAGAAATTGTAAAATTTTTTGTAAATTTTTTGCGAAAGGACAGGTTTTTTAAACCCCTATTAAGTTTTCAATAGAGGCAAAAAGAAGATAAGAGAACACATTTTTTTCCAGTCATGCGCCTTTAAAGAAGGGCAAAAAACAGCATGTGTCTTTAAAAGTTCAAAGTTGGTACTACTGTACCAATCTGAAGTCCAATAATTCCAATTCCAATTTGAGCTAGAAAAGCTACAGTAAGTTTAAAGACACATAGACCAGAGCGAAAAAAAAAAACTAAAAACCAAACAAAAACACACTCGATGCAAGTGTTGCATTCATCGCCGTTCCACCTCGGAACGGAAAAACGGTGAGAGAGTATGGAAATCGAAGAGAGTTCGAGAGAAAAAGAAGGGAAAACTGTTCAGAGATAGGGAGAGAGAGAGAGTGTGGGAAATGAGGAGGGTAAAGAGAATTGTACATACACATAGATGAGTCAGAATGGGGGGAAAGAAGTCACAAAAAAACTTGATGACGTGGCAAGTACTACTGTATAAGTCATAGGTAAATATTGGAGTTTGTCATGTTGGTTCAGGTTATTGGTCTTAATTTGGTCTTTTTAATTTATTTTCGAGATAACATAATTTTTGATTCTTCGTTCTTAGTTTAGAAGGCTCATTTGATATTCCAGAACTTTTCTCAAAACCCCATTTTTCCTATTCTTTTTATGATTTGAACCACTAGAAGTCAAAATTTCCGAAATCCAATATCATTTTCAGACTTCTTATACTTGTTACCCCTACCCTGAAAATTTTAGACGTCTAGCTCAAAGTGTCGTAAGATTTGGTGTTACTGTAACTTGGTGTTTGCGGACCATACACCATATCTTACGACACTTTGAGCTAGAGGGCTGAAACTTTCAGGGATGGGGTAAAAAGATATGGCGAATCTAGTAGTGATATTGGTTTCTTGAAATGTCAGAATTGAGAATTCGAAAATAGAACTTTCCGAGAATTTCGCTTATGAAAATTGCCAGATTTCGATTTTTAATGTCAGAGTTTTGAAAAGCTAAGATTATCAGTAGATTCTCCATAACTTGTAACCCTTACCCAAAAATTTTCAGCTCTCTATCTCAAAGTGTCGGAAGATGTAGTGTTACTGAAACTTGGTTTTTGCGGACCAGACACCACAACTTACGACACTCTGAGCTAGAAAACTTAAAAATTACAGAAATATAGAAAAAAAGAACGAGTCATTTTTTGGTAAGGTTCGGTTCAGAATACAGCAGTTTAGGGGTAGTATTAATGAGTTAAAATCCAAAACATATCTAGAGAGCCTAGAATGGAGGGTCCAGAAGAAAGGTCAAGGGTAATTTGGTGCTCCAGAGAAATTTCAAAACTGGATAGTTCGAATTTCAAATTGCAAAGTTGAAGATCAAAAAACATAAACGAACAAAAACGAGCTTGAAAAAAATTGATCAAAAAATTAGAAAAATGATCACAAATCATTCAAAAAAAAATTATGTAAAATCCAGGATTTGTGAGCTATGAGCTTTTATGGAAATTCGAAAAAATCCTAAACTTTGATACCTTAAATCTATATACTTAATTTTTTATTCGTGCATGTACGTATATGAATATTATTTTTCCGTATAAACAACATCCCACAGAAATATATAAAATTGGCTACTCTTTTCTCCAGGAAGAGAGAGAGAGAGAGAGAGAGAGAGAGAGAGAGAGAGAGAGAGAGAGAGAAAGAATAAGAGAAGGTGGTAGAAATTTCCCGTCATTTTGCCCCTCCGACCCCGTGGGGCATGCCGAAAAAAAGGAAAAAAAAAAGATGGGGTCGAAAAGAAGCGAGAGAGTATGAGACTATAGAGACGCAGAGAAAAGAACAAGTTAACTGCTCGCTCTCTTTTTTTTTCCTTGGGATTCGGAGAGCAAATAAATGGGAAACCTGATGGAGTAAAGGGGAAAATTGGTGGATTAGGTAGTTGGGTAAATATTATAGGACATGGGTACACAAATGAAAGTTTTCTTTGTGATTTTGTGACTTTTTTGAGGTTTTTAGTTGCTGAAATTTCTTGTGTTACTGCAAGGACAGAGCCTTGCCAATAAACGGGACCTTAACTTTGACCAGATTTATCATAGTTTCTATAAAAGCAATCAAAAAGTGGTCAACTGATAACATGCTTTTCGTATTATCAGAATTATTTTGTTAGTTGACTGTTTTTGGTATCATTTACAGAAAACAAGATAAATCGGGTCAAAGTTAGAGGGAAGTTATTTAACTATTATCTAGTTATCTAATTAACATTTCCGACACAAAAGGGTCCTCTTACTTTGAACCAATTTATGTAGGTCCCCATAAGAGTTAACAAAAAGTTGTCAACTAACAAAAACGTTATCATATCATAAAAATCATTTTGGTAGTTAACTATTTTTTGGTATTTCTTCCAGGAACCGAAATAAATGGGCACAAATTTGACAGTGAAATACTAGAGTTATTTCCCAGAAATTTTTCCTATCCTCATTCAGGATTCCTGAAGCCAAAAAAAATGCTGACGGAAGAGATAATCCTTCAGAGATTACATATAATATCATCCATGACCTATAAGGTTTCATGTCACGGATAATCTACTAGTAGGATTAGCGGGTTTTGGATTTTTTCGAGTTTTTTATTTTGGAATTTGTTAAAGTTGGGATACTGAGAGGAAGGAGTCTAATAGAAATGTAAAACTTGAGTATTACTTCAGGATAAAGACAGTTCTGAAAGGGCTTGGCTGAAATATGGGAGATCGGAATTGGAAATCTTGAACTT
The DNA here is from genome assembly GCF_000004555.2 of Caenorhabditis briggsae. NCBI lineage: Eukaryota > Metazoa > Nematoda > Chromadorea > Rhabditida > Rhabditidae > Caenorhabditis > Caenorhabditis briggsae. Next base: position 4,757,610 of record NC_013486.2, on the reverse strand, counting down.
GATCATTTTTACTTTTTTCCGAAAAACGCACAAATCTGAAAGACTGTGATTGAAATTTTGAGCTTTGAAATCAATTTCAAGAACCTCAAAATCCTAAATAATTACCAGAAACCCTCCCCCCCCCCCCCAAAAAAAAAGAGATGATGAAAACGAAGATAAAGACCTAAATCTTAAAAATATGTTATGTTCATTTGCAGTTTTCCGTTAGTCTGGTTATATTGGCTTCCGGATATTTTTCCATCTGCAAAACAGTCAGGGCCCAAATCTGCCACAAAATGAGTTCAGCCGGTTACATACAAACTGAGTTATCGCATCATAAAGTTCAGCAGATACGCAGAGAAGCTAGAATGTCTCGTTGTCTGCGTCTCTATACATTGTTTTGCCAAAAATCCAAGACTTTGAAAAAAGTAAATCAAAAGAAAAAAAAATTAGATTTTCTCCTCATGCTCGGCTACAGTAATCGTTGCTTGTTGAACCACGTAGCTGCCTACTTTTTCGTTCAAATTCGGCGACCGAAACATGTGCTCTTCGTGGTTACGGTACATTTCAGCAGATACTCGTGGTGGTGGGGCGAAATGTTTGAAGCTTCCGGCTTGAAGCTTCCGGAATTTTCAGAAAAGTTTTGGAAGAATGAGAAAAATCATAATCATAGATGCAAAAGCCAGGTTTTAGACCTTCTAGAAACCGA
>NC_013486.2:4752165-4756822 GCF_000004555.2 Caenorhabditis briggsae | reverse complement strand
AATTCGTTTTTTGGATGCAAATAAATTAATTTATTTTCGTATCTGCATAGTAGTTTTGTGTATTTATTTGCCATTTTTATTGCAGATTTATTACGTGCATAACCCCATTATGGATACAACAAGCAGTATTTTAAACACAGCGAATCCCCGCCCCGAATTCGGGGGCCAATGTTCATAGCGGGGCGCCCCGTTGCCAACCCTAGCGTACGCAAAGTGTCGGTAGGCTGAGTCGGTGGTCGGTCGGATTTCTGTTTGAGATATCCAAATGTTGTCAACTACCAAATTCTTACCAAGAAGTGAGAACTCAATCAAAAATAGAACTAAATAATAAAATAAAACATACATATAGCCACAACCGTCTTTAATTTTGGATGATGCTCAACGAATTCTTTCAGTTCATGATCCACGAAGAATGTCATCGAACAATCCAGAAACTCCAAGTTTTGCATTCGGACTTCAGCCGCCAATAGGCTTCCAATCACATTAATGTTTATTTCGGGATCACTGAAAATAGTAAATTTTTTTGTCTTGGGCCTTCGTCCTGGTAATCCCGGAGGGATTTGAAGAATGAGCACTCCGACTCAGGATCCAAGGGTACATCTAGTTCTTAGGTGGTTCAGAGAGTACATCGGATCATGAGGTGTAGGGTGTGTCAGCTTTTGAGCAGAAGGCAAAATAGTGTGTATAAAAATACTTTGTCAATTTTCCCCTTCTACCACTTCAAAATTGGCTCGAAAAGTGATAAATTAGTACTGAAATCACTTTGAACGGTCGTAACTTTTTTGGAAGGGGGAGAGACAAAAATAAAGACAGGACTGAAATCAGCATGTTCGAAAGTATCAGTGACCAGAATTTCAGAAAATTCTCAAAGCTGTTCTGAAAACACCTCCCTTGTCAGAGCTCGATATACCCTTGGATACTGGGCCGACGGCAACCACCCAAATGTTCATATGGAGAGCATGGAAAGTAGCACATTTTTTTGACGCCCACCCCCTCTCTAATTCTTAAAACTAATAAACTCACTCGTCACAACCCGAAACATCCAAATATCTCAAATTCTTCAATTCGGCCAACTCTTTGTATCCATGAATTTCTTCGAGTTCTGCATTACGCATCACCAGTTTTTGTAGGTGTTTCAAATTTTTGATTCCTTCCAGAGTTGATAGATCACTCACGAAAGAAATATCCAAGGTTCGAAGATTGGGAAACGAATTACAGAGATTTGAGAGATTTGAGAATATACTGAAGATGATTTTAATGCTTTGAAGAGATGGAAAAAGTTTGGAGATCTGCAAAAAATTAATACCATCGAGGTTTCTGGTTTGCTGATTTGAATATGATCTATATCTTTTTGTAAATACACACTTTGAATTTAATATAGTTCTGAGGTTTCGAAAAAAAAGAGTAACATATTTTGAAATAAATATCGAATTGCTCACCTTTTCCTCCCAACCACTTTCAAACTCTTCATAACCGCCAGAAAATCCAAATTGGACCATCATTTCTCGTGAATCAGTATCCACTGCTCTCTCCAATAAACTCACAATGTCGATTTGGTGAGGATCTGAACAAAGAAATTTGCGAGTAGCTTTCAGAAACTTTTCTCACTCGTTGGGTGCGGAAATTCCGCTTTCAAATGGTACAAGTCACCGAATTCCAGTGAATTCAATTTGAAGTCTTTCAAATTCAAAATTCCTTCTACATCAATTTTGCACTGACTTAAATCCAATTCTTTCAACCTTGATAGCTGTTTTTTATGGGTTTTTAATTTTTCAATGTTTTTCGGATCCAATTTTAAAAGCTGTCTCACTACTTCATTGCTGGCTGTTGAACCCAAATTGAAGTCAAGTGGAATTTCCTCTGCAATTGAATGAGGGTGATTAATTAATTATGAGTAATTACCATTATGAATTTGTTTAGCAACTGATTTGGCGGCGAGTTGGAATAAGGTTGGAAACAACATTCTTCAAAGGAATTGTTCTGAAAAATCAAAAAATCTACATCAAACTTTCAGAGATTCAAAATTAAAAAAATTTTAGTAATGGATTAGCAACACAAAAAATATAACAATTTGTGATAAAATCAATACACAAAAGACATTCGAAAAAAAAATGGAGCAGAACAAAAGAGGATAACGAGAAGAAGACGAATGTTCTGAAGACGACGAGGTAGAAGACGTAATCAGATGGGAAGGATAGAGTCTATTGACTTTTCAATCAATAGAGTTGATTGATTTTTCCCAGGAGAACACAAATGCAGACTGTCCCGATTACAGTAGTCGTGATGGTTCAAAAGGTGCGGAACAGAATTCCGATTTGAGCAGTTTTTAGAAATGGAGAAACATTACGGTGATTGTTTAAAACTTCTATGGATTGTTGCTTCAAGGGTCTCCAGAATGGAAAATTTATGAATTTCTATTATTGTGTTTTGTTTTCGCTGGGTTTACAATGTTAAAAGGTTCTTTCAAAAGGCACTTTGATTTCAGACTCATGTTAATAGTCGATTTAAGACTTGAATTAAAGGAGACCCGTATATTTTTGACAAGTTTCAATATCAATAAAGAACAGTTCCAAAATGTATTTTTTAATGAAAGTGGTATTCAGAAAAAAAGTTTCTAAGTTTTCGAAGTTTAGAAATTTCTAATTCTTAAATCTAAATTTTTGAATTCCCGAAGTTCCAAAAACTTTTTGACGAGACTGTGTTCTTTTTGAAAATTTGAACTTCTGAATTTCGAATTTTTACATGTTGTCAAATGCTTGAATTTCTGAACTCAGAGAGCCGTGGCCTGGAAACAAAAGACACCGAAACTCGAAAAACACACTAATTTGATATTTTCATTGCATAATTATGAGCATTATGAGCGGGAGATGTCCAGTCGTTTTGAAATTTCTCTATTTCTAGGTCTCTGAATTTATATTTTTCCGAATTTCGAACTCCCGGTTTTTGAGGCAGATGTTCCCAAATTTCTGATTAACAGAAATAAGAATTGAAAATCTAGATTGGGGTACTTCCGAGTTCGAACTTTCTCAATTTCTAAACTATCGAAATGCCATACATCGAACAGAGCCGTCTCAGGTCGGCCCGGCATTTAGTAAGTATGAGAAATTCTGATTTTTTAAATTCCTGAAAATCGGAAACACTAAATACAAAAATTTCATACACTCAGATTTTTGGAAAGTTGAAACACTTTCTAGATTTCAAAGTTAAAACTTTCGTACTTCCGATTTTCAAAATTTACTAATCTCTGATTTTCCGAATGTCTTACTTTTCCAATTTCCGGACTAATTCCGAAATGCTTAACTTCGAAATTACCGAAATTCTGAATTTCCTATCTCGAATTTCGGAAACACTGAAATTAAAAATTTTTTGATATAATTACGGACAATGTAATTGAGAGCCAGGATATGCAGTCCCGGAGGGACGCAATCGTTTTTCAAAACTGAAAATTTTCGAAATTCGGAACAGGTAACCAGGAACTTCAGTGATCCTGAATTATAGATATCCAAAAATTTGAAATTTCAAAAAACCGGGAATTCACATACTCCATATTATAAGACCTTCAAAAATTCCGTCTTCAGTAGTTTGGAAATTTTGAAAATTTGGAAAACCAAATATTAAAAAATTTTGATTACTTCGAAAATTCGGAAATTTGAAATATGGAAAATTCAATTGTAAGATACAGTAAGCGGAAGCCAGGAGGTTGAACCCCGACAGGGGGCGTAAACCGACTGGTTGATTTTAAAATCAATATAATTGCTTTTTCCCAGAAGAATACAAGTCCAGGTGGCCCGCGATTCTATCTTTATGTAGAAGAAGTTTTATCTTTATTAGTAGTCGTAAGATCTTTCAAGAGGGTGCGAAAAGAGATTCCACAAATTCAAAGCAATTCCGATGTTGAAAAGATTATTGAATTGATATGATTGTGTTGTATTGTTGTGTCTTGTTAACGTTAAACCAATATTAAAAGCGCCGGTCTTCATATTGCAAAAAAGGTCCCTTCAAACGGCTCTTACTTGCAACAAAAACTAACAGTAAGACTAATAGTAAATGGGGCTTTTTTCTTTTCAAACCCGGGGAAATTTTTAAAATACCTTTTAAAATAACTTTAAAAAAACTTCTGTGAAATAAAAGTTTGTCAAGAACGAAGTGCCGGTAACACTTTTTTGAAAAAATTGCCGAAATTTCGAAAAAAAATTCAAATGTCGAACCGGACCCTGATTTTTCGGCTCTCGGACATTTCGCAACCGGACATTTCGCAGCCGCGACATTTCGTAGCCATACATTTCGCAGCCATACATTTCGCAGCCAAACATTTCGCAGCTCTGATAACGCCAGAAAATCAGAATTCCAAGTTCTTCGATTTTGAAAAAAGTATATTTTAATGTCAGAAATTGAATTTTCGAAGAATTCGGCTGAAAAAAATCAAATTTCAGCTGAAAAAATAGCAAGCAAATATTTAATAAATGGAAAACTGCTAAATCTTCACTGTTATGATATTTTTTAGAATTTCTTTTTTTTTCTTCTAGAATTCCAACTTTCTAAAATCTTATATTTTAAAAAGAAATTCTGAATAACAATGAAGATTTAGCATTTTTCAATTGATTGAATACTTGCTTGCTATTTTACAGCTGAAATTTGATTTTTTCAGCCGAATTCT
>NC_013486.2:4742671-4752006 GCF_000004555.2 Caenorhabditis briggsae | reverse complement strand
TACTTTTTTCAAAATCGAAGAACTTGGAATTCTGATTTTCTGACGTTATCAGAGGCTGCGAAATGTCTGGCTGCGAAATGTCTGGCTGCGAAATGTCTGGCTGCGAAATGTCCGGCTGCGAAATGTCTGGCTGCGAAATGTCCGGCTACGAAATGTCTGGCTGCGAAATGTCTGGCTGCGAAATGTCTGGCTGCGAAATGTCTGGCTGCGAAATGTCTGGCTGCGAAATGTCCGGCTACGAAATGTCTGGGAGCCGATTTTTCAAGTGTGATTCTGAAGACCGTTGAATTGAAAAGGGACCGTATGCTTCTCAGTACTGACCGGAAAGGGACCATTTACAACTGATATTGTCATTTGGAGACTTTCGTTCATCTAGTCGAGCCGGGAATAGTACAGATAAGGACACGTGGCACGATTAATAGGTAAGAAGAAAACTTCAATTTTTAATATCTCTGAACTTTCTGAAACATATCCTAAAAAGTTTCAGATTCGGCGAAGCGGGACCACTCGTCGATGGAGTCGTTGTCTCCCTGACAAACCTTCCATCGTTCATTCGAAATACAATTTTGAATACATCGAGACGAGATGTGGCGGAAATTGAAAAGTGAGATTTTAATAAATTGGAGAGAAAAATCTGAATAATTCGGAAATAATCTCCGCCCACTTTGACGGGAAATTAGGATTCTAATGATTTGAAGAGAGAAAATAAATCTGAAAATTTGGCCGAAAATTCTGGAATTTCGAAGTGTTTTTAAGATAAGCTCCGCCCACTTTACAGAAAATTTTGGAAAAGAAACTTTTTCTTCAGAAAGTTTTAAAAAAGTTCACAGAACATGGGCGGAGCCTAAATTTGTTTTCCTTAACTTTCGAGGGGCGGAGCTTCAAATTTAGCGGAACCTTAAAACAGAAACAAATGAGCGGAGCCTGGGAAACCAGAAAATTAGGCCACGCCTACTTTTATAAAATTTAACGAAATATAGATGATTGAGAGTGGGCGGAGCATTAATTTGTTATTCCCAACTTTCATGGGCGGAGCTTCAAATTCACCATACAAAAGTGGGCGGAGCCTAGAAAACCAGAAAATCAGGCCACGCCCACTTTTATCAAGTCGGCTAGGGTTTTAAAATGGAATCCCCAAGCCTTGAAAGTGGGCGGAGCCTGAATTGGTTTGCCGAATTTTAAAGAAAAACTGGGCGGAGCTTGAACAAATGAAAAAAATGGCCACGCCCATTTTTGGATTTTTACATTGAAAATCAGATTTTTCAAATTGGGATGTCCTAAAAATGATTCCAGATTTTTTTTTGATTTGTCTGAAATTTTCCAGAAAATTGATTTTTCTAAAAAGTTGTCAAATACAAAAATGAAGCTCTATTCTTGTTTAGTATACTCTGAAATTTTCAGACAAATTAAAAATATCTGAAATAGCTTGTTTCAAAATTGACTATTTTCCACTGAAAATGCCTAACTTCACCCAACTTGAACAATAAAGGGGCGGAGCCTAATCTGAGATTTTTCGATTTTTAAAAGTATTTCTTTTCAGCTACACCTTCCCACATACTCGCCGAAAACAGTCGATCGTCGAATTCGCCAAAAAATACGCGGGAAAAACGAGTTACGAGGAGTTTTTAGTGAATGTGATACAGAATTAATTAGTCGTTTTTATTTTGGAATTTATATATATATATTGCTTGCTGCTGATTTCTCTCCCCCTGTGATACTATATCTTTATTGTTTTCTTTTTTTGAATTATTTTGAAAAATTATACATATCCGAGGTTTCTTTTTTTTGCTGTTTTCCCCCCTCCACCCATTTATCTCCACTACGGCTTTTTTTTGGGTTCTCTCCTTTTTTCATTGTTTTATGCGATTTTTTGTTGATATAATAAATGGATTTAATTTTTACGAATACCGTAAAACCTGTATTAGAAGGGCCCTCCGCAAAAAATATATTTTGGAGATGTCACAACTTCACAGAGATCTGTCGAAAAAACAGTTCTTTCTCAAAAATTAGCTCTATTTTAGTGAAACTGTTAAATTTTCATGATGTTTGAATTAGAATTCGCCGAGTTTTTTCGATTGAAAAAAATGGCCGGAAAATAGAAGGGCCCCTCTAATAGAAGGGCCTTCCGAACATTCCGTAAATGAACATTCCGTAAAAAAAACACTAAAAAACATTCCGTAAATTCAGAATTCACACAAAAAAAGAATTTTTAAATTTTGGAAAAAATGTGAATATCAGCGTTTTTTAAACATCTCTTAAATTCTTGTAAAGTTGCAAATTCCGAGTTTTTTTCCAGAATAAAAAATTAAATCCATTTATTATATCAACAAAAAATCGCATAAAACAATGAAAAAAGGAGAGAACCCAAAAAAAAGCCGTAGTGGAGATAAATGGGTGGAGGGGGGAAAACAGCAAAAAAAAGAAACCTCGGATATGTATAATTTTTCAAAATAATTCAAAAAAAGAAAACAATAAAGATATAGTATCACAGGGGGAGAGAAATCAGCAGCAAGCAATATATATATATAAATTCCAAAATAAAAACGACTAATTAATTCTGTATCACATTCACTAAAAACTCCTCGTAACTCGTTTTTCCCGCGTATTTTTTGGCGAATTCGACGATCGACTGTTTTCGGCGAGTATGTGGGAAGGTGTAGCTGAAAAGAAATACTTTTAAAAATCGAAAAATCTCAGATTAGGCTCCGCCCCTTTATTGTTCAAGTTGGGTGAAGTTTAGGCATTTTCAGTGGAAAATAGTCAATTTTGAAACAAGCTATTTCAGATATTTTTAATTTGTCTGAAAATTTCAGAGTATACTAAACAAGAATAGAGCTTCATTTTTGTATTTGACAACTTTTCAGAAAAATCAATTTTCTGGAAAATTTCAGACAAATCAAAAAATATCTGGAATCATTTTTAGGACATCCCAATTTGAAAAATCTGATTTCCCCTACTCAGATCGGCCTCGTGAGGGGTATTTTTTCTGAGTCTTTCATGTCCTGCCCTCTATTGTTTCATTACCTGGTCAATAAATTAAATTAAATTAAAAAATGTAAAAATCCAAAAATGGGCGTGGCCATTTTTTTCATTTGTTCAAGCTCCGCCCAGTTTTTTTTTAAATTCTGCAAATCAATTCAGGCATGTTCTGTGAACTTTTTCAAAACTTTCTGAAGAAAAAGTTTCTTTTCCAAAATTTTCTGTAAAGTGGGCGGAGCTTATCTTAAAAACACTTCGAAATTCCAGAATTTTCGGCCAAATTTTCAGATTTATTTTCTCTCTTCAAATCATTAGAATCCTAATTTCCCGTCAAAGTGGGCGGAGATTATTTCCGAATTATTCAGATCTTTCTCTCCAATTTATTAAAATCTCACTTTTCAATTTCCGCCACATCTCGTCTCGATGTATTCAAAATTGTATTTCGAATGAACGATGGAAGGTTTGTCAGGGAGACAACGACTCCATCGACGAGTGGTCCCGCTTCGCCGAATCTGAAACTTTTTAGGAGATGTTTCAGAAAGTTCAGAGATATTAAAAATTGAAGTTTTCTTCTTACCTATTAATCGTGCCACGTGTCCTTATCTGTACTATTCCCGGCTCGACTAGATGAATAAAAATGATGTGATGAGCGATTTGAGAGTTCAGTGTGGCTCCGCCCACTTCTGGAATCTTTGGTGATCCGTTGAGCAAATCAGTTCCGTCGTCGCACGATCCAATGAGTTCGTCTAGAAAAAAGAATATGAATATAAAAAATTTTCAAATTTTTACAAAAATTTGGGGATTCCGAAATTTCAGAATTTTAGGTTCAAAAATTGTGTAACTCTGAAAACTAGAAATTCAAAAATTCAAAAATTTGAAATATCGAAAATTCTGAAATTCGAATATTCAAAAATCCCAAAGATGATTGAAAGATTCTGAAATTCATAAAATCTGAAATCCCGAAATTCTTAAAATTCACAAAATTGGAAACATCAGAAATTCAGAAAAGTTGAAATTGAAAAATTCTGTAATTCAAAAATTCGGAAAATTTTAATTTTTAGAAATTCCGGAATTCTGAAATTTAGAAAATTTAAAAATTCGGAAATATAGAAATTCGAAAATTCAAAGTCTGGAATTCCGATATTTTGAACATCTGGAATTGGAAATCTAACATTCTGAATTCTCGAATATTTCAAATTTCTGGAAATGTGTAATTTATAAAATTACGAAGTTCAAAAATCCGAAATTCGAAAATTCAGAAATTCCGAAATTCAAAAATGTGAGAATTCAAGAATGCAAGAATCCATACATTCAAAAATTGGAAATTCGACAACTAAAATTCTCAAATTCCGAGATTTCATGATTTTCAAATGTTAGCTTCTGAACTTTTAATCGAAAATTTGAAATTCTAACATTCTCAGATTCTAGATTTTTGAAAATCTGGGATTCTGAACTCCGTGATTTCGAAATTCTGATTTTTCCCCGAAATTTCCAAAAACTCACAAACAGGAAAATTGGCCATATCCTCTGGCCTCTCCAGCCAAACCAACATAATTCTCAACGCGCCAGTCCGTCTGGAGACCGATCCATGTCCCATACTTGACCCACCACCAGCGTACGGTCGAAAATCTCGATCACTCAAATTCGACGGACTCTTTTCACCGTGTCGCCTGGCAGTTAGCATTATTTCATTCATGCTATCAAATGATTTCTCATCTGAAGCCGACGAAATTATCGATCGATTGTTGTTGGAACCACGTCGTGAGCTTGATGCGGGCGATGTGATGTTCTGTTTGAACATTCGAACACTTCGTTCCGTTGGCATTAAGAATGCCAGCTCCGAATTCGATCCTTGCTCATCACACCACCAGAGCGCGTGTTGGATTCCATCGACGATGTAGTGGTCGACGCCTTCTGATTCGGATTGGAGCTCTGGTACGAAAAATATATGAAAAATTTGGGGAATTTTTTGGTTTGGTTTTTCGATGAAGTTTTAGGTCTAAAATTGTCTATTTAGCCACAAAATACCGATTTTGGACTTTTTTTTGAAAAATCAATCATTTTGAGATAGAAAAGCACGGGTTCTGAGCTGATTTTCGAAAAAAAATGTCTTTCAGAAATTTGTATGATTCTACAGGAGTTTTCAGAATCTTCCAGAATCCTTCAGAACCTTTCAGAATTCTTCAGAATATTGGAGAGTCTTCTGGCATCTTCTAGAATCTTCTATAATCCTCCAGAATTTCCCAGCATTCTTCAGAATACTTCAGAATCTTTCAGAATCCTCCAAAATCATTCAGAATTCTTTTGAATCCTCCAGAATCTTTCAGAGCGTTACAGAATCATCCAGAATCTCCCAGAATTTCTCTGAATCCTCTGGGAACCTTAAAGCTCATCTAGGATCCTCCAGAATTTTTTAAAAATGTTAGAATCCTTCACTTTTTTACAGTCTTCTGGAACCTGTTAAAATCCTTCAGAATTTTTCAGAACCCTTCAGAATCCAGTAGGTTCCTTCAGAATCCTCCAAACTCATTTTTGACTAGAAATTCTCAATTTTTGCAGACTTTTACAGACAGAGATCAAAACTTTTCGATGAAAATCTGTTTATCCCGATGTCCACACACACTCACTTCGATTCGTTGAATACGCTGTTGACCAGTGTCCCGTCCATGTATCATGTACTCCAATCTCGATTCCTTCACCCAAATTCGACAAAAACATACAGAAATCCGAGCACGAATTCTGAACGTTCAGCGCGTTTTCCAGAATGTCCACCGCGTTGCGTTGTCCCTCTTTTACGTAGAATATATGGGCGGTGAGTTGGGTTCGAGCCGGTGCACAATCCACGGTCTCATGGAGGTCCCGGTAGAATTTGTCGCTGGAAAAATGGGGCTTTTGGGACCGATTTTCATGTTTTTTTCATGTTTGTTTAAAGCTATATTTTTGACCTACTCCTGATGATTTTCAGTCCATTTTTCAACCACCGTAGTTGCTCCAATAAAAGGTCATAACGTTCGTGCATTTTGAGCTCTATTATCTCGGCTCCTATGAGAGATATCAAAAATCCGTCAACTGATAAAGTGTTGGTGATATTATGATAAAAAATTTATCAGTTAGAAGATTTTTGATATCTTTACCAGGAAGCGAGATAATTGAGCTCAAAGTTGACGGTTTGGGTCATTATACTAAATTTCGACATCAATTGTCTCGGCTCCAAAGAGAGATATCAAAAATCTGTAAACTGATAAAATGTTGGTGATATTATGATAAGCAATTTATCAGTTGACAGATTTTTGATATCTTTCGAAAGAACCGAGATAAATGAGCTCAAAGCTGACGGTAATTCTAGCCAAATTACTCACCTCATTGAGCTATCCAACACCACAATTTCGGATCCATAAATTCGATCATTAATCAAACCGAAATCATATAACATCATTCGAATCGAACTACACTTTTCCAGCGGTTTCAATGGAGCGACGATTCGTTCTTCTGGACGCATCCGCTCGAAAACATTGTTTCGTCTCGATTCGTCGAAAAACGAACGTCCGTTTTGCGCGTTTTGTTGCTTCATTTCCTCGGCAATTGCTTCGGTTTCAGGCGTGGATTCTAGGGAGCGGAAGGCGTTGTCGCTGAAAAAAAGGAATTGAGATTTCGGAATCCAAGGTCCTGGGTTTAGGATTCGGAATTCAGAATCATTATCTCATATAGCAATTCAGAAATCAGAATATCTCAAAACCTCAGAATCTCAAAATCTCAGAATCTCAGAATCCTAGAATCTCAGAATCCTAGAATCTCAGAATTTCAGCATATCTGAACCTCAGAATCTTAGAATCTCTGAAACTAAGAAATTCTGAATCTCCAAATCTCAGAATCTTAGAACCTCAGAATCTTAGAATCTCAGAATTTCAAAATCTGAAAATTTCAGCATTTCAGAATATCGAAATTTCAGGGCTTCAGAATCTTAAAATCTCAGAATCTTAGAAGCTCAGAATTTCAAAACCTCGGAACCTCAGAATCTTAGAATCACAAAATCTCAAAATTTCAGAATCTCTAAATCTCAGAATCTCCGAATCTCAGAATTTCAAAACCTCGGAATCTCAGAATCTTAGAATCTTAGAATCTCGGAATTACAGAAGTTCAGAAATTCAGACCAACACTTACAGTTTACACGAATTCTTATAAAACTCGGGCGGTATCACAAACTGCTCGCCAATCGATTTCGGTTGCTGTGGACGTGTGGGCGTGTTGGGTCCTAGAAAAATCTTTGTTTCTGTCTGTTTGTCCGGATGTCCATTTTGGAATTTTTTTCTTTCGCCTTGTGGCTCATCCTTGGAGCTCCTCCGGCGCTTCAAACACCTGGCTTTTGATGTATTGTCTCTTACGTCTGTAGCTCTTTCTATTTTAAAAATGTTTGTCTGTCTGTCTGTCTGTCCAGATGTCCACCACAACCAAATTAATAATCACATCACCAATAAAACCCACACAAAAACCAAAAAATCCAAAACTTTACCATCAGAATCATACGTCAGCTGCTGATCGTCATCATCTGATCCCTCATAAAATGTGGGATGAGTGTTTGGTGATGAACCAATGAATGGAATTGAACCGACCCCAGTTAGAATGGATCCAGTTGTGACGGGAGGGGGCTGAGGAGCCACGGGGTTTGTGCCAGCCAGAGAGGCGGGAGCGGTGCGAGTGGTTACTGTAGTAGGAGAGAGAAGAGATACGGTGGGATGAAGTGAGAGGGGAGGGGTGGAGGAGAGGGGGGAGCAGGAGAATCAAAGGATTTCGAATTTTGAAAAAAATTAGGATTTTAAAAGCTTAAAAATCGAGAATATGCAAATCTAAAAAATCTCGAATTTACTAAATCGAGACACTGAAGTTTGGAAATAATTTTTTTGAAGCTTGGAAATCTCAGATTCTAGAAATCGCTATTTTGAAAGTTTCAGAAAATTCGAAAATCGAAAAATCTCGGGGAAGGAAGAATACCAAAATCTTCGAAATTCTAAAATTGTAGAATCTAAAATTTTGAAAACCAGATAATTCAGAAATTGCGAAATCCGCAGGAATCTAAAAGTTTCAAGTTCTGGAAATCAGCAATCTTCGGATTTCATGATAATTGATTTTCATGGAAAATTCGAAAATTGAGAACTTCAGAAACTTTGAAATTCAGAAACCAGGGAATCGAAAATTTCAAATATTCTAAAATCTTAAAATTTCAGAATCGCAGAAATTCAATATCTCAGATTTTTGAAACCAGACTCAAAATAATAAAAAATGCAGCATTTCCAAGTTTTAGCATCTCAAAATCTTAGAAATTTCAGAATATTGAATTTTTAAAATTTTTAAATTACATTTGGAAAACCCAAAAATCCAAAAATTCCAATGAAATCCAAAATTCGGAAAATCGGAAATTCAGAATTTCGAATTTTTGGAAATTTGGATTTTCAAACTCCCAGTAATTCAGAATCGCAAATGTTTAGATTTTCAAAATCTCAGAATCCATACTTCGAAGTTTCAAAAGCCTAGAATCTGAGAATCTCAGAAAATTCTGAAATTCGGAATTTGAGAAAATTCGAAGTCTGGAACTTCTAAAATGTTCGAAAATCGGCCTTTTGTGAAAAATGATTTTTTCTCCAGAATCCTCCAGAATCTTTCTGAACTCTCCCAGGTGTAATTTTATCAGAATCTGGGACCAAAATCCCTGTGCTCTCCAGAATTTACCTTTCGACGCTACCGACATTTTCTCATGTACCAAAATCGATGAGGATCCAGATCCAGATCCTTGAGGTGCCGACGTGGCAGATGCCATGGAACAAGAATCATGGGCTAGAACGGGTGGATTACGGGAGATAGGAAAGGGTGTTGGTTAGTTTAGAGTTAGTGGAAAAACAAAGGAAACAATTAAAAAATGGACAAAGTCATGCCTCTGGACATCTGGACAAACCGACATCATGCTGTTTGAGATTTTTCAGCCAATTATAATTTTCCATTTAAAAAATGAACCGTGCCTTTCTTTCTGTCTATTCTAAGCCATTCGTTCGAATTCTCTTGTTATCAATAGAGCGCACTTTCTAAAAGCACTCACCTTCAAATCCATCATTTGTCATTGCTGACATCGGGGTCATTGGGGGTGCTCCAATCACGTCTGGTTGCCAATTTTCTGGTTTTGGGCGGAGCATCGCCACTCCTGTATTGGCTCCTTGCATGGGGGATCGGCGGACGTAGACGATGGAGGCGCTGTCTGGAATAATAACGGATTTTGATGAGAGATGGGTGGTGATGGCCTAGAAATTCTAAAAGTTCGGCGAAGGAGATTTTTAGAGAAATTTTTCGAGACGAATTCATCTTGAAGT
>NC_013486.2:4722940-4742522 GCF_000004555.2 Caenorhabditis briggsae | reverse complement strand
AAGTTTGGATTTTTTGTTTTGGGGGGGTTTATTGGTGAGGTGATAATAATTTGGTTGTGGTGGACATCTGGGCAGCCAGGCAGGCAGGCAAACTTTTTTAAAATGAAAAGAGCTACAGGCGTAAGGAGACAATACATCAAAAGCCAGGTGTTTGAAGCGCCGGAGGAGCTCCAAGGATGAGCCACAAGGCGAAAGAAAAAAATTCCAAAATGGACATCCGGCCAAACAGACAGAAACAAAGATTTTTTTAGGACCCAACACGCCCACACGTCCACAGCAACCGAAATCGATTGGCGAGCAGTTTGTGATACCGCCCGAGTTTTATAAGAATTCGTGTAAACTGCACTTCCAATTGACAAAAAAATCCTCGAGAAAAATCTAGGTCATGACCCAGAAAAATCTAGGTCATAACCTAAAAAAATCTAGGCTGTGACCTAGTAAAATCTAGGTCATGACCTTAAAAATCTAGGTCATGCCCTAAAAAAACCTAGATCATGGCCTAAAAAAATCTAAGTCATGACCCAGAAAAATCCAGGTCATGACCTAAAAAATCTAGGTCATGACCTAAAAAAGAACTAGGTCATGACCTAACAAATTCTAGGTCATGACCTAGAAAAATCTAGGTCATGACCTAAAAACAATCTAAAAATCGATAAAATTCCTAGGTCACGGTAGTCGTCGTTGTGGGACCTTCTACAGCAATCGGTCTTTCTCTGGATGATTTTTCCCGGAAATTTCAACAATACAAATAATTTAAAAAATCCTCACCCGACGGAATTTCATCAATATGCGATGCTTCATGAAGTGACAGCAACGTATCCCCATTAACCAGAACATGCAAGAATTTCGACAATTTGATCCTCTCGGCTCCATACTTGTGCACCAGTCGTTGCTCATCTCTCAATGGTCCCGGTTTTCGTCCAACCACACAGAACAGTGTGTACATCAGTGCTTCTGCCGCTTCGAGAACTCTCTGACTCGCTGCTTTTGGCTTCGCCGTGTCTCGAGACTTTTGGACGTCTGGGCTCTGCAAAATTTTTAAATTGGGGTAAAAAATCTGTTCCTTTTAGGGTCATTTAGGACCCTACAAGTATAAAACAGTTCTGACAAAATCGGGATTGTTTTTGATGGTTTTATTTTGAGCTAGTGCTTTTTGAGCTAAAAAGCTATCGTTTTTAATACAAGTTCCCGCCAAATTGTCCTCCAAAAAAAGAAGAAAAACTCACAGATTTACTTCCTGTAACTCCCAGCTGGATGACGTCACAAACCGTTCCGAGCACGCCAACGCATTCTGCGAGAAGTGGAGACGCAGTCAGCCAG
Organism: Caenorhabditis briggsae; assembly: GCF_000004555.2. Classification (NCBI taxonomy): domain Eukaryota; kingdom Metazoa; phylum Nematoda; class Chromadorea; order Rhabditida; family Rhabditidae; genus Caenorhabditis; species Caenorhabditis briggsae. The sequence continues at coordinate 4,741,202 of NC_013486.2, read as the reverse complement.
ACAGCGACAGCGTTGTAAGCGGCGACAACCTGGAGTATCATAATGTTGGGTTTTGAGTCTCCAGAATACATTAGAATACTCGAGAACCCTTCAGAATCCGTCCGAATCTTCTAGAGTATTCTAGAATCTTCCAGAAGCCTCCAGCATCATCTAGATCTCTTCAGAATCCTTTAGAATATTTCAGAATCTTCCAGAATCCTGTAGAATCCTCCATGAAAGCCTAGAGCCTTTCAGGCTCCCTTATGATCCTCCAGAATCCTCTAAAATCCTCTAGAATCTTCCAGAAGCCTCCAGCATCATCTAGCCCCTTCAGAATCTTCCATACACTTCTAGAATCCTTTAAGAGTTTTTAGAATTCTCTAGACACCTCTAGAAGCTTTTAGAATCCTCTAGAATCTCCCAGAAATCTTCAGAGCCTTCCAGAAGCCTTTAAAGTCCTCTAGAATCCTCCAGAAGCTCCTAGACACCTCTTGAAACTTCCAGAATCCTTCATAATGCTCTAGAAGCCTCTAGAATTTTCTAGAATCCTCTGAGCTTCTCTAGAATCCTTTAGAGACCGCCAGAGACTTTCAGAATCCTTCAGAATAGTTTAAAAGCCTCCAGAATCTTTCAGAATCCTGTAGCATCATTTTGAAGTTGTTAGAAGGCTCTAGAATTCTCCAGAATCCTTCAGAATCTTTCCCGATGCCCAACAACCATTACTCACCGTCGAATGAAGATCCTTTGAGTGCATTGGAGGCGGTTTGCTGAGCTGCTGTTCGATGAATCGGCATAGGGAGGCGATGACCAGCGTACCAGTTGACACGTCCACTGAAACATATGAAACGGGGGTTAGGGGCATTTTTCCAGAAATCTAGAATTATTTCAGAAACTTCTTGAACTGTCTAGAATCATTCAGAATCCTCTAAAAACTTTTAGAAGTATCCAGAGCAATTCAGAGACCTTTAAAATCCTTCAGAAGCTTTAAGAGACCTCGTGAATCCTTTTCAGAACCCTTTACGAGCTTTCAGGATCCTTCTGGATCCTTCAGAATCATCTAGGGCGCTATGTGGTTTTCTAGAATGGTCTACATGTCTTCAGAATCCTCTAGATTCTTCTGGAATCCTCTGGGATCCTCTAGAAACTCCCAGAATATTCAAGGATCTTTTAAAATCCTTGAGGAGCGTTCAGAATCCTTCAGCATCCTTTAGAATACTTTGCGGTTCTCTGAAATGGTTTTCAGAATCCTCTAAACAGCTTCAGAACTTGTTGGAGACATTTAGAATTTTTCAAAATCCTTCAAACGGCTTCAGAATTCATCGTGATACTTCAGAATCCTTTTGGAACCGAAAAAACCCGGAAATCCAAAAACTTACTATTGTTAAAAAGTACAGTATGATGTACATGACTGATACAATTCAACACATCAATAATCGCGAGTGCCGTCGAGTGATCAATCGTTTCGATCCTCCCGAATTTGTCACAAATCGCTGATAAGACTCCTCTCACAATCGACGCACACAACCCTTTCTCCGGTTGTCCAGAACTCGACGCCGTTGTTGAGATTCTTATCATCTCTTTGGTTTGTTCCTCATTCAGACCCAAATCGAATTGACAACTCTCTTCGACCAACACTGCACAAAGAGCTAGTGCAATATGCAGATTCGTTGGATCTGTTTCGTTTCGAACACTGAACATTAGCGTTTTGAAAATGCGCGATCTGAGGTGGAGGTAGGTGGTGGCGTTGGATTTGAGACCTGCTGCTTCGGCGATTTCTGGAAAAATATGTACTTCAGAATTTCATTATTTCTAAATTTGATAACGTCAGGATTTCGGAATTTTAGAATTCTGGACCTTCCAAATCCCAGAACTTTGGAAATTTTCGAATTCCAGAATTTCCGAATTTCTAATTTTCTGAATTTTCAAATTTCAGAATATCTGATGTCTGAATTTTGAAATTTTCGGAATTACTGAATTTTTAAATTTTTGAATTTTTGAAATTTCTGAATTTCTAAATTTCCGAATTCCGGCATTTTCAGATTTCTGAGTATTTGGAAATTCTGAAAATCCTGAAATTCCGTATTACGAATTTCCGATTTCTAGATTTCCAGATTCCTAGATTTCCTAGATTTCTTAGATTTCCTAGATTTCCAGGTTTCTAGATTTCCAAATTTTTAGATTTCCAAATTCCAGAATCTCAGATTTCCGGATTTCCAGATGTTTATATTTCCAGATTTCTAGATTCCCAGGTTTCTAGATTTCCAGATTTTTTCGGTTTCTTTGACTTACGTGGAATCTTGCTCATCCCAAACGTCGTCGGCCAACAAATCACCGAAGACAGTGCTCTGAGACATGCTCTTCGGATTTCAACTTCCGAAATAGACGGATGCAATCGTAGTTTCGAACTTTCAATCATCACAATATCCAAAGCGAACAAAAAGTGTGGAAGAAGACTTTCGATGCCAGGCAATCCCAAACGGAACAAATTCCTTCCGTAATAGAACAAAGTACACAGCATTACTCGCTCCTTCTCCACTAGACACTGGAATACTGTAGCATAGAAATTGGCTAGCTGTCCGTTTGGAATTTTCTCATTTGACGATTTCGATGTGATTATTCTGATAAGGGAGGCCAGGGCGGCCGCTCTTCCAGCAATGATTCCATCCACTAAATCATTGGAATGCTTCTGAGAATGACCTCCGGCTGTCGACGTCGAACTCATCACATCGGATTCGCCAGCAACCGAAGAGCACGAGCTTCCTGAAAGTTTTTAGGTTATTGTAGGCTTTTTTATTTTTCAAAGTACAGTAATCCACTCGGTTTGGTACTGTAGATACAGTAATCTTCCTTTTTTCGGGAAGTCGAATTAAGAAAATTGAACAACTTTTACTGTAGTCTTGGAAACTTTGAAATATCAAAAGTACAGTAATCCATGGTTTTTTGGCTAGTTTTCAAAAGTCATTTTTTCGGATTACTGTAGGTACAGACTACTGTATATTAGGTTGGAAGGAAAGTAACTGTCCATTTTTTTATTAGTAAATAACACAAACACAAGAATAATCCAGAATTAGCAATATGCACCGTCGTGATCCACAACATGCTGGCAATGTTCAGGTAACTCGTGGGTACCATCCCTTCAAAAGCACGCTAGTGGCAAGTCAAAGTATCCCTCCAGTCCATTTTTTCAGGCATCAATTGTGTTAAAGTTCTTAAGCTCCAGATGACGTCGTATACTTTTGAATAACTAATGATCTGATAGAGCTGAATCAGGTCTTTAACGGGGGTAAAGGAGAACCGTCCAGCCAAAGCGGCTCAGGTACGGCGTGACTTTCCGTGAACATGAGGTTTTTTTCATTTTTTACCTGCAGTCAAGTCAGACCTGAGCAGCTTCAGCGGGACCGTTCTCCCTCACCTACTTATAGTCCCGACTGAGCTCTATCAGATTATTGGATATTCGGAGAGATACAACCTCATCTAGAGAATACGAAAATTTGCACTATTTATGTGAAAAACAGGAAAAAATGAATACTTTGATTCGCGGCTAGCTGGCTTTTGAAGGTATTGTATCCACAAGTTATCTGAACATTGCCAACATGTCGTGGACCACGACGGTGCATAATGCTAATCTTGGATTAATCCTGCTTTTGTATTATTCACAACTAAAACAAGGGACAGTTATTTTCCTGCCAACCTAATAGTATTCAAGATCCTCGATTTTCAAGGAAAGCGGTATTTTCAAATTTTAAAGTACAGCAGCTACCGATGCCAGATGCTCTTAACAAAACGGAAATCTAGATTTTTCGAGGATTACTGCACCCACAGTAATCAGGCGGAGATTTGATATTTAAGGACTGTACCCACCGTAATCAAAATAGGATTACTGTGAGCTTGGGAAAACTCAAAGTTTTCAAAGTTACAGTAATCCACGCTACTTTAGCATGAAGTTTTGGATGATGTAGGTACAGCAATCCACAGAATGCGAATTATGAAAGTTCGTCGGCTTAGCCTACTGTGGGACAAGTAAAACAAATTTGAAATTTGGAAAGTGTGGGGATTACTGTAGCCACAGTATCCAAAGATTTCCGATTTTTCAATGAAGTTTTTGATGGAGTCATTTTTTTGAGTACTTTAGCTACCGTAACCACAAATCTAAATTCAATGTTTCAAGACTGAATAGGATTACTGTAGTTTTAAACTGTACAGTAATCCTTGAGCTTTAAATTATTTTTTCGAGTGTAATTTCAGAATTTCAAAATCTACAGTAACCCGATTTTTGAAATTTCGAGGGCTTTGCCCATCTAGGATTACCGTGGTTCCGAATGTGACCGTAACCATTTTCGTTTTCAAAGATTACTGTAGCTACAATATCCTACCTTTCTTTTTTTTGGACAACTGTACCTACAGTAACCCTAGAATTTTCACATTTTTCGGTATAGTTTTTGGATTACTGTACCTACAGTACCTCAACTTCAAATCCAAAAAAAACTCACCAACACTTTTCCTCCTGCCCACAGCACTGTGTGCAGTACTTCCGAGTACTGCACTACTATCGGATCGTCCCATCATTGGACTCATCGCATCAGGAATATCGTCCAAATCAACCGAATGTAGTGATAAGCCGGATATCACATCTGGAAAAAATCAAAGGTTTCAGAAGGATTTTTCAGGAGATTATTGATCATTTTTATTGAATTTTCCTGTTTAAACTCATTTTTGTGGATTTTATGCTCGATTTTATTGGATTTTAAGCCTTTTTGCCCATTTTATCCCCCCATTTTCTGTTACCAAACATACACAAATCCGCATTCTGAAGTGCTAGAAATGGTTGTGATCCCCATAGAGGATTCAAGTTATTCACCAAAGCGAATTCTTGGATTAGAGAACGTTTTCGATGCTTCTTTTTCGAATTCTTCTTTTCAGAAGAATTCAGAAGACGTTGTTGGTCATCTGGGTGTCGTCCGGGGCACGAATGGCCCCGGGGTGGTGGACGACGAGATGGGGGTTTCGAGACGGTCGTTGTACTACTGAAGAAGACGTTTAGAAGGCGTTCTAGATAATAATGAGAGGAAGAAGATGAAGGTTAGAATTTTAGAATTCGAAGAATCTCGGAATCGCAGGATCTCAGGATCCCTTAATTTCTGAATTTTAGAATTTCGAAATTTCTGGATATCAGAAATTCAGAAACTCAAAATTTCTGAATTTCAGTATCCTAGAATCTGGGTATCCAAAAATTTCAGAATCTCAGAATATCAGAATCTTAGAATCTCGGTATCACAGAAGTTGAGAATCTCAGAATTCCAAAATTTCGAAATTTCAGGATCCTAAAATCTCAGTATACAAGAATCTCAGAATATCAAAATTCTACAATTCCGGAATTTCAGAATCTCAGAATATCAAAATTTCAGAACATCAGGTTTCCTGAATCTGGGAATTTCAGAATTCAAGAATTCCGAAATTTCAGAATCTCAGGATTTCATATTTTTAAGATTTCAATGTTTCAGAACCTCAGAATCCAAAGCGTTTGAAAATCTGAGGATCTTGGAATTTCAGAATCATAGGATCTCGATATTCAATAACTTAAGAATTTCAGAATCTCAGAATTTTTACATATTGAAGAATTTCAAAATATTGAAGTTTCAGAATTTGAAGAAACTGTATAACTACAAATCTGAAAGCCTCAAAACTTTGAAAATTTCTGGAAATTGAATCTCAGAGTCTAAGAATCTGAATATCTGAAAATATAGAATTTGAGACCCTGAAAAATTAAAAAATAACCAATTTTCAAAAATAACCCCAAATTTCAAAATTTCTAATTTTCAGAGCTCAAGAATCGAAAAATTAAAAATTGAAAAATCAAATATGAGAATTTGAAAAGTGGAGAACTTGAAAATTGAAGAATCTCAGAATTTTAAAACTCTGGAGTCTCAGAGTTTCAAAATTTCCAAATTCGGAATCCAAAAAATTTGGATTCTTAGAACTTAAAAAAATCCTAAATTCCAGAATTTTAGAAAAAACTCAAGTTTTGTCTTTTTTTATTTTTTTTTCTAAAAAAAACGAAAAAAATGAAAAAAGAGGCATCCAGGTGTGTCTCTTCCAGTGCCTAGCAACAGGAAGACTTCTCTTTCAAAAAATGAAAAAAATAAAAAATTTCGCAATTCCCAAAAACTCATAAGAGAGGGAGTATGGAAAAATCCAAAGTTTTCAAGAGAGAGAGGGAAAAAAAGTGAACTAATCTCTCTTTCTCTGCGTCTCTCTCTTTCTCTCAATCTCTCTCCCCATTTCTTGTCAAAACTTGTTTCGTTTTTCATTCTAAACCTCAAATAGAGAAGACTACCGTCTTTCTCTATTTCTTCTATTGTGTGTTCCTATTTTTCTCGTTTCCTCTCTATTATAATAATCATTCTATTCTGACGGTATATATGTATAATAAGCGAGTGAGAAAGCAAATAAATAGACTACGAGAGAGAGGGAAATGGGTTTTATACCTACTAGAAAATCGAAAAAAAGGAATTTTAAAGTATAAAATACCGTAAACACTCTAATAGAACGCCACCCGAATCGTCATAATTGAGACCCTTTATCTCATTTTCTGGGAGAGATATCAAAAAGTGGTTAACAAAGGAAATGTTGCTGGTATCATGATAAGCATTTTATCAGTTGACAACGTTTTGATATCTTTCGAAAGAAGTGAGACATTTAAGCTCAAAGTAGACGGTCCGGGTGGCATTCTATTAGAGTGTTTACGGTAGCTGTTTTTAAGGGGAAACAATAGTGAAAATTAGGTATTTTTGAGCCAAAAAGTGGTGGATTTTCAGGTTGAAAAAAGTCAATTTTGGCCTTTTTTATAGACAAAAAATGGTTGAAATCGACGATTAGGTTGAAAATAGTAATTTTCAGACTTTTTCTATTAAAAAGTTCGACTGGAAAAGCTTCAATTTTGAGTTTAAAAATTCAAAAATTTCAGAGTTTCTTAGCCGATTTTCGAGCTGAAAAATAGCTATAGCTGAAGCATGGCGTTTTTTTTTTGGGGTGAAAAAGTAATTAAACCATTTTTGAGCTAAAAATAGTCAGAACTAACATTTTTTGAGTTAGAAACTTTTTCTGTTGTATTTAAAAAAAATGTAGACTTGAGAATCTCTAATTTTGAAGAGAAAATTCCAAATTTTCGCTTCAAATTAACCATCAATCAAGTCCAAAAAATGAGCAACTTCCTCAAAAAACGTTCCAAAAAAAGAGGAAGAAGCCGGAAAGAAGGAAAAATGCAATGTATAATATAACCACCGCAAAAAGGGCCAAAAAAGGGCGCCTTTTCCATTTTTTCTCTCTGTCAATGCCAAAAATGTTTTGACAAAAGGAATGAATAAAAAAGGAGAGGAGGAGAGGAACGATGACACAGTACACTTGGAATGGAATGGGATGGAGATCCACACATGAATGGTTCGGTTCGTTTTCAAGGTAACTGTGAATTTCGGAATTTCGAAATTTCTAGGAAGTCGACTGCTAGTTTCAAAGTAGCTCAGAAGACGTTCAAATTTTCAGACTCTCAAAAATCGATAAAATCGCAGTTTCAGGATTCTGGGGTTCAGAAACTCTAATTTTCCAAATTTTGGAGTCTAAAAGTATGCAAATCTGAGCAAACTGGACTTTCAGTTCATTAGAAAACTTTTCAAAAACTTTCTTTGCAAATTTCAAGGTAACACAGTACACTTGATTCACTTTCAAGGCAACTGTAAATTTCGAAATTTCGAAACCTATCGAAATGTTTGGAAACTTGAAACATGACACACTTTTATTCGGGTAAAAACGATAAAATATATGTTTCTCGGGGTTAAAAAAACCTTTTTTTTCGGTTTACAGATGGAAACTGGTACAAAATAGGAAACGAAGGTCAGATGATTCTTGCATTTTGAAATATTTAGTTTCAAAATCGAGAAGTCAATGGTAGAAAGCTAGCTCACTGATGAATCTTTTTCCAAAACAAACAGAGCGAATAGATTAGTTTTCATTTTTCCAGTGGAAAAACTAACGAACTAACTGATGACGAATTACTGTTGACAGTGACGAGCAGCAGCATTGGCTCATTTGGCCTGCTTAAAGGCGCATACTGAGAATCCCAAGATTCCAAAATGTGGGGATTTTAGAAGCTTATCGAGTTCTAGGTTTTACAAGCTAAATCGATTAGAAATATGGATTTTCAAAAAAAAAAGGATTTTCAAAGCGGGTACCAGTATCCCTTCTTTTTGGGCTTGAAGCTGTATACTGTAATATCTGTATTAGAAGGACCGGCGCTTCTATTGTTCCAAAGTATTTCAGGAGGGTTTCTATTAGGGGGACCTTTATATTAAACAGACCCGCTTGATACAGGTTTTACGGTAGATTCCAAAAAAGAACTGCATGCGACAGTTCACTCAGTTTTTTTTTTCAAAAAGCGACTCAATTTTGTGAGGCTACAGTACCCGGAAAAAAATCTAACAATCTAGTTTTTTTCACTGAAAATAGTCAACTTTGGAGTCCCAAAAAAGTGGTCCAAAACTTATACGATTTTTTCTGAAAATTTCAGAGCATACTAAACAAATTTAAAGCTTCATTTTTGTAGTTGACCACTTTTCCGTTATGTTCTTGTTTTTTGAGATGTGCGCTTTTAAAAATACATGTAGCGGCCAGAAGGCAGCACCCTTTTTAAAGGCGCATAGCTCAAAAACTAGAAAAGCTACAAAAAGTTGTCAACTACAAAAATGAAGCGCTATTTTTGTTTAGTACATTCTGAAATTTTCAAAACAAAATCTGAAAATTTGGGACTACTTCTTTAGGATTTCAAAGAAAATTGTATTTTAATGTAAATGTCAAAATACGCCATTTTGTCTCGGGTACTGTATTTATGACGATAGTCCGGGGTACTGTATCTAGTCCGATAGACTTTTTATATGGCGGTGGAGCTACTTAAACAAAGAATAGGTTTTTTTTGCATAACTCACCAACCAACATCCATTCAAACTGATGATCCAGTATATAGTCACCAGAATTCGAAAAACCGAATTTCCAGGATATTATTCTCTATTGGAATAACTGGTTCCTCTTCTTCCTCTTCCTCCCTTAGCAACCACAGCATATAACCGTAATCGAGGCGGAAACCCCAACGATTATAGTCAATGACGGAATGGGTTAGGGAGTGACCAGAAGAGGAAAAGAGGTATATATGGATGGCAGCATTATACATTATGCATGCAAAGTGAAAACTGTTTTATAGTCAGAGGAGGAAAGGAATTCATTCGTTCGGTGGATATGATGATACCGTATTGGCGGTTTAGATGAGCAATCTGATAGAGAGATAATTTTCAGCATTTCCAGCTTGCCTAGAGCTGAGCAATCTTTTAGATCTAGCGCTGATTTTGAGCATTTCCAGCTTACCTAGAAGAGCATTATTGATGTTTTTTGTGCTCTGCCGCTGCTAGAAGAGGTGTTGCTAGTACACAGAAAAAGAGTAGGAAGTTAGTCCTTCTTTGTTTCTCTTTCTCTCTTCTTCATTCCTCGGTGTGCCACAAATCGAACAAATGAACAAACAATACGGTATTCCATCCCACCAAGAAAAGCGAAAGATGACATGTTTGTGAGGAGAAGAGCCGCTGCTGTTGCTCTGCGGTGATTTACCGCACGTGTGCTGTGTGTGTGTATGTGTGCTCATACGGGCACCACATACATGTCAAGCTGTGATCTTTCGAGCCCTCTTTATATGGGTATATTTATGATCTAGTTGTGCTCAAAGATCGGTGGTCTGTGTGTCCGGATGACCAAGAGTTGGGTTTTCAATTAGTGGGAATTATTCGATTTGAAATTTTAGATTTTTTGGATTTAAAGGATTTATAGGAACCTAATATTTATAGAATCTAAAATCCATAAAATCCTTAGGATCAACGACCTAGAATCTATAGGAACCATAGACTCGAGAGTCAATATGATCTAGAATGCTTAGCATCTAGGACTCTCAGGATCTAGGATTCATAGGATCTAGAATCAATAAGATATATAATCTATAGAATCGAGGATCCATAGGGTCTAGGATCCTTGAGATTTAGAAGTTCTAGGATCTAGGATCCATAGAATTTCAAATCCGTAGGAGGTCGAATTTAAGATCTATGATTTTTGGGGTCTAGGTACCATAGGATCCTAGAATCCATCGGATTCAGCACCCAGCAGAATCTAAGATTTAACAGGGTCTAGAATGTACTGGATCCATTGGATCTATGATCTATAGGCCTAAGAATCCGTAGGATCCTGGATCCATTGGATCTAGCAGCTATAAGATCTAGCATCTATAGGATCTAGGGCCCATAGGATCTAAGATCCATCGGATCTAGCATCCATAGGATCTAAGATCCCCGTGGCCCAAAATCTATAGAATCTAGAATCCATAGGATCTAGAATCCATAATATCTGGACAAACAGACACACATATCGATTTGAACAATTTCCGAACTCACTGGAATCCGTGCGAGACATTCGAAACAGCCATCGTTTCCACGCCGAGCTCGTCGGATCGTCCATTGCTCATTTGGAATTCAATTTTTCCGAATAAAATACGGAATTTATTTTGTCGTATGGGGAGTCAGTGACAGGTAGGCAATATATGCAGCCCCATAGAAGCTGCTTCCTATTGTGCCTTTCCTTTGTTTGCTGTTCAACCATTTCCAATAAATATATCATATATAGGTGTGTGTGTGTGTGCTGTTTAAGCGATTCAGTGTCATTTCCCGAAAATTTTGTCACAAAATGTCAAAAGTTGTTCCAAAATTATTTAGAACTGATATATTGAAGTGCAAAGAAGGAAGGCGGGGGGTCAGAGCCTATTGTTTGGTGACCGTCTTAGCTGGGGGTATTATACCGTAATCCTCTCAAACTGGGAAAAATAAGGAGAACTCGGTTTCCATTATATTTTCGAAACCATTTTGCAGACAATGGAATTCTTACTATGATTCAAATCCTCCTGAATACCGGATGGTCCTGCATGATTTGACAGATAAGAATGAGCAACGGGCGGAGCTCCAGAAGGCTCTCTTAAGAACAATAGCTTTGAAGTGAACCTGGCGACCACTTCATTTAGCTGAACGGAAAATGGCTGAGGAACTGGTGGAGGATTCAAGGTTGAAGACGTCGCTGGGGTTGAAGGCGTCACTGGACGGGGGATGGGTGGGTAGTGATGGAGGTGGTGATGATGTTGCATTGTTGTTTCAGAGCATCTGGAGTGAGATATTTTCGTTGAGTTGGGAGTAAAATGACGAAAGGAGAGGATCTAGGATTCATAGGATCTAAAAATCGTAAAATCTTGAAGAAATCATAAGATCTAGGATGCATTAAGAAACGTTGAGATAGAAAATTAATAGAATCTAGGATTCAAAGATCTATAACTCATAGAATCTTGAAATTTTAAAAATTCGAAATCGTAGATTCTAGGATTCACAGGATCTAGGATTAATAGAACCTAAGATTTGTAGGATTTAGGGTTTATGAGATTCTTAAGATTTTTGAGAACTAGGATTCTGAAGATTCTTAGAAGCAAGGATGCCTGGGATCCATATGATCTAGGATCCATAGGATCTAGGATCCATAAGATCTAATATTCATAGGACCTAGGATTCATAAAATCTAGAATTCATAAGATCTAGAAATCATGGGATCTAGCATTTATAGGATCTGAAGAATCTAGATATCACAGAATCTTGAAATCGTAAAACTTCGAAATTATAGATTCTCGGGTTCATAGAATTTTGGATTCAAAAGGTCTAGGATTCATATGATCTAAGATCCATAGGATCCAAGATTGGGATTACAAAAATTGAGATTCCAGAACTCAAATTTCCGGATCTTATACCAATGGAATCTACCAGCTAGGATCTCTAGAACAAAAAATTTTCAAAACATCCAGATTTCCCGAAACTTCCAAAATATCTAGGAAATCTTGAGGGGACAGGCCTAAAAGTCAAAGAACCTGTCATCTAGGAATCCAATTCTATCCTAGAGAATGCTGAATCTAGACTCCTGGAAGATTTCAAAAAACCTTATGATCTGAATCCTAAAGTTTCAGACTTCAGGAAACGCTAAGGTATCGAATTTCTGGAATCTCATAAAATCACTTTCAGGATTTCAGACTCCAAAAATCCCTAGAATCTTTCCAAAACCGTCAAAAAGGGCGATATAAATAATCTAAGAAAAAAGGGAAAGAGAGTGACTCCCGTAAATGAAGTGCTCCTTCTTTTTTCCTGAGGAGCTGGGCGCCCGGCGGCGGCCGCTTCTCAAAGCTTCAGTTTGTTTTGTTCCTCTCCCTCTCTCTCCGTCAGTTTTTCCCTCCTCCCTCCCCCCATCAAAGGTCAATAACCGGTTGAATCGGGAGAAAGATGAGGAAAGGAAAAACGGATGATGATGATGCGTTTCTGAGGGACAGCGTCTTCTTCTCTCCATCCACATTTTCTATGGATAATTGGTAGGGAAAGAAGACGGATTCTCAGGATGGATCCTCATCCTGATGATGTCGGTTTCTGTTGATTCTTCCTCCTTTTTTCTCCATCATTTCGAATTCTCGACAAAAGTACTAATAAGGAGGCGTTCAGGTATAATTAGTTCTGCAGGAATAGAACACACACATTGTTGATTTGGGTTTCGGTTTATCTCAAACCACAAAAAAACCCATAAAACCGATTAAAAACGGAATGGAATGGCCTTGGTTTAGAGAACAATGGATAAACTCTTCAGATACAGCAGAACGAAAAATTGGATGAAACGGAATATGTATATCTAAAACACACAGGAATCAACTTGACCCAGCCAATCCAAGGATTTTGGGGTGCTTGAGACAGGAGAAAAAAGAATAGGGGAAGTATAAAAATTTAAAAAGTTCAAAAGTTATAATATTTGGAATTTGTCAATGTTTTTGAAAAGTGATTGAAATGGATCTGGATGATTATTTTAACAATTAGAAAATCGAAAAATCGAGTTTTCCCATTTTTCGCAAGTTGAAAACCGAAAACTCTGCAATAGAAGACACCCTAGTTTTGAGCCAATTTATCTCATTTCCTGTGAAAAATCAAAAAATGGTCAATTGATAAATTGTTCATCGTAATATCAGAAGTGTTTTATCAGTTGACACAATTTTCATATTTCGTACAGAAATTGATCTGTCGAATTTTCAAAAATCGGAATCTCCTAATATTCTGAATATTCCGGGTTTCCGAAAATCAAAATTTCGGATTTTTCCAAACATCGGAATGGAAGGAATAAACAAAAAAACAGGGATTTCAGGTATTTCGATATTTCAAAATCTCCCAAATTTTCAAAAAGTTGGGAGGTAGGATACTTCTGGATTTCAGAATCTTTGGATTTGTAGAATAATCCAAGTTTTTCGAAAATTCGAGAACTCCAAAAAATCGGAATGGTGGGAAAATTTAAAATTTCAAATATTTTAGAGTTTCAGGATCTTCCAATTTTTCAGAACAATGGATTCTCGGAATTCTTCGAGTTTTGGAACATCGGAATGACAGAGTAATCCATATTTTTGAAAATTGGAATTTCTGCGTTTTTAGGCTACCGTAGTTGCAGTTGTGGGACCGTCGGCCACGGCCATCGCCGTTTCTTTTCTACATCTCCGGTTTTTTTGGTGCTAGAATAATGAAATTCGACAAAGAGCAACTTGTTATTCAGAATTTCAAACTTCTAGAATAGTTGATGATTTCTCATAGTCCAAAACGGAAAATTCCTTACTTTTCAAATATAAAACTCACCCTTGAAATCATAGCTCAGTCGATGATGCTCCTCGCTCAACGACAACGTCTGCTGGCGTCGTCGTCGCGGTGGAGCGATTGGGGTCATTCTGAAAAACCTTCTGGAGATTCAAATTTTAAACATTGAATATTTTTAAAAGAGCAGCAAATCTTCGGCGTTTCTTATCTCTTGATAACGTCTTCTTCCGGTTCCAATACCTTGACTTTGGATTTTCAGAAGACGTGTTCTTCAAATTCAAAAAAATCCACGTAGTGCCAGTTGATCAGGGTGGGGGAGGGCGCGAAAATCGGTAGAGGTATATGTTTCTATCGGTCACCACTCCCTTGTTTCCTTTTTTCTTTCGATCTCTATTTCTCTTGAATAAAATTGCGAATCACACCGAAAATGGTAGTTGGCTACTGTTGTTTCTTCTGCTGGTCGTGTTGCTGGTGGTGTCCGATACGCATCTCTCGATTTTTCTGTCTATGTATGTATGTCATATCTTCTCTCTGTTCATTATTTTCATCGCTTACTTTTCTCCCTTTTCGCCTTCTGTTTGGTTTTCGTTTGAAATTCAAACCAGTTCGTGCTTCTTCTTCTTCTCCTTTGGTTGGTCCAAATTTGGTCCAAATCGGTCTAAAACAGTCAGAAATAGGTCCAGAAAAACAGGCGAAAAATATGAAAAATTACGAAAAAAAAGGAAAAATAGTTTGATACCTTTTTCCTCTCACGGTCTGTGTGTATTTGCACACACACAGTACGGCGAAGAGGACACACAACCAGTCAAGCTTATCACAAAATCATTTCACACTCATATCATCTTGACGGGTTGGAAAATAGAGGGAGAAGATGCATAGATAGAGGAGAAAAATAAACAGGAAAATAGAAGATAGTCCGAAAAACCACGAACTTTCTCAAGTCCAGAAATACAAAATTATTACATTTTTTTTGAGCTCAATTATCTGGGTTCCCATGAAAGCTATCAAAAATGTATTAGCTGATAAAATGTTAGTGATATTATGATAAGCATTTTATCAGTTGACAGCTTCTTGATATCTCTTACATAAATCGAGATAATTGAGCTCAAAGTGAGAGTCCAGGTAGTTATCTATTTTGAGCTCAATTATTTCAATTTCTGTAAGTGATATAGAAAATCTGTCAACTGATAAAATGTTGGTGATATTATGATAAGAATTTCATTAGTTGACAGCTTCTCGATATCACTTACAGTAATCCAGATAATTGAGCTCCAAGTGAGAGTCCAGGTGGTGTTCTAGTTTGAGCTCAATTATCTCAATTTCTGTAAGTGATATCGAGAAGCTGATAAATGAGTTCAAACTTGACAGTAGTGGTCAACTGATAAAATGTTAGTGATATTATGATAAACATTTTATCAGTTGACAGCTTCTTGATATCTCTCACAGAAAATGAGATAATTGAGCTCAAAGTTCGAGTATAGGTGGTGGCTAATTTTGAGCTTAACAATTTAAAAAAAATTGAAAAAAAAAGATTTTCAAATTACCGTTAAACCTGTAATAGAAGGGCCTCCATACTGTCAAGTTTGAACTCATTTATTTCAAGTCCTATACAAGATATCAAAAATCTGTCAACTGATAAAATGTTTATCACATTATCAAAAACATTTTATCAGTTGACAGCTTCTTGATATCTATTACAGTAACCGAGATAATTGAGCTCAAAGTGAGTGTCCAGGTGGTGTTCCATTTTGAACTCAATTATCTGGGTTCCTGTAAGAGATATAAAAAATCTGTTAACTGATAAAATGTTTATCATAATATCACTAACATTTTATCAGTGGACAGCTTCTTCTTATCTCTTACAGTAATCGAGATAATTGAGCTTAGACCTTTAGAATTGTTCAGCTAAAAACCTCAAAAATCAGCCCGAAAATCCCTGAATTTCTGCTCAGAATCTGTCACAGAAAACGCTGAAAATCCAAAAAACCTGAAAATCAGAAATCCTCTTACCATCCGAAACACCATCATTATTCTTCTTATAATGCCCATGTCCCGAAGGATCGTTTCCAGTGACACGTTGACTATTCGATGGTGAGTTGACAATCGAAAAGAGCCAATCGCCGACTAGGTCCAACATTCGATCGGTTTTTGGACGTTTCGCACCGACGTACGGCATCGAGGCTTGGTTGGCTGAAGGAGAATACTGTGAATTAAAAAAAATTAAGTATCAAAAACTCTAGAATTCTCAAATTGTAATAAAAATCTGAAATCCCAAGATTTCATTTTTCCTGTTTCATTCTTAGAGATACCGTAAAACATGTATTAGAAGGGCCCTCCAGGCCCTTGGAACAAACAGACTAGACGAATCTTTTTGGAAACTTTTGTCAATCCAAAACAAGAAAACAAAACACTTACCAATCAAAAAATTGGTCACAAATCGTTGTGCATTCCTATACGGATCATTCGCCGGCTGATTATTTTGATGTCTTCCAACCATCATTTTCAAATCTGCCGGATGTATACCAGCTCTCAGTGTCGAATCATTCCCACCAGCTGGCGCCGAAACCGTCGAGTTCGCCACCAGTTGACTAATACTCTCCCCATGATGCTCTGATTCTGGAATCGGCGGTGCCGATTTATAAGAGGTCAGTGTAGAAGACGTCTGCTCCGAGAATCTCGACGTCTCCGCCACAGAAACCGTTCGTTGTGAAGCATCTCTAGTATTGATCTGATTCGAATTATGCATACTCATTCCACGTTGATCTCTTCTGATGTCACTTGAAGACGTTCCAGTAGTCGTCGTCGTCGACGTCTTCGCAGAAGCCGTCGATCCAGAAGCCATTGAGTTCGTTTGTTGGGGAACGTCGTCGACGAGAATCTGTCCAACAGCACCGCCAAGAGAGACATATCGAGATGAGTCGCCGGCAGTTGACGTAGTTCTCTGGAAATTTGAAAAGGTTTATCTTTTTAAAAGTCTGTCTGTGTGTCCGGATGTCCGGATTTACGGTTTATTAATACTTGTTTTTGGGGTCTAAAATAGTAAAAAATCGAATCCTACTAAAGCCTGTCTGTGTGTCCTGAATTCCGGTTTTAAAACTTTTTTGAAGTCAAACATAGGCTAAAATAGTGGAAAATCGCTCTTTTGGGATCATTTTTAGTGAATTTTGAGCTATTTTTTGATGAATTTCAGGAATTTTTCCCTATTTTCCACCCCTTTCTGTCCATCTGTGCCTCTATCAATCCAGATGTCTCCCAATATTACTAACATTCGTATGATGACTATGAGTATCAGTCAGAATCGAAGCAGTTCTCGTGCTCCCAGGCGTTTTTCCCTCTTGAATTTGATAATTTCTCAAATCAATCTGCACTCGAGAGTCTCCATAAAACAGATCGACCATTCGTTGAAGGGTGACGGATGCCAGGAAGAATGAGACGCCTTGAGCGGCTGATGACGTGGCAAGCTCGAAATTCGACATCGAAATACTTGAAGTCGTTCGGCGAGGAGCGTTGCCATCTGAAGCTTGGAAAGAGGGTAATTAGAGAAATTTTAGAGATAGGTAATTTATGAATCTAAGAATCTAAAATTCCAAAATCTGAAATTTTGAAAATCTGAGAATCCAATAGATTCAAGAATCTCGAAATTCGAAAAATCTCAAAAACGAATTAAATGAGACTGTCAGAATTCAAAATTCGGAGATTTTTTTTTGCAAAGTTTCTAGACCTTTTTAGGTTTTTCAGCTCTTTTTGAAGATTTGTTTTCGATTTTCCCGATTTTTTCTGTCTGAAATTTGATGGGACGGTTTTTGTGAAGATTACTGTAGGTTACTGTAGAAAACTCATTTCGCTGTGTAGCAGTTTTCATCTGCATTTTTAAGTGATTATGTTTGCAAAAAACAAAACTAAAAGAGAAAATTAGGTTTCTACAGTAATCTACAGTAATCTCCCGTCATTACAGACGGAATTTCAGACAAAAAAACCGGAAAAATCGAAAAAGAATCTTCAAAAACAGCTGAAAAACCTAAAAAAGTCTAAAAATTTTGCAAAAAAAATTGAAGAAAAAATCAACTTTTTCTCGAAAAATCGAAAGGTTTTGAACTCTCAAAATCGAGAAGAACGATAATTTGAAACTATAAATTTTGAGGCCTAAAGAGTTAGAAACCTAAAAATCTGAGAATCTAAAATTCCAAAAAATTAAAAAATCCAAAGAATCCAAAAATTTGAAAATTTGAAAATCTGAGAATCCAATAGATTCAAGAATCTCGAATCTCGAAAAATCTCAAAAAATTTCAAAATTCAGAAATTTTTTCAAATTTGAGGACTTTTCAATTTTCAAAAAATTGAATCCAAGTAACTTAAGAATCTAGAAATGTGAAGATTTACAAAAAAAACGAAAAATTGATTTTTTCTTCGATTTTTCGCTAAATGTTCAAACCTTTTTAGGGTTTTCAGCTATTTTCAAAGATTCTTTTTCGATTTTTCGAATTTTTTGTCTGAAATTTGATGGGACGGTGTTCGAGAAGATTGCTGTAGATTACTGTAGAAAGCCCTTGTATCTT
>NC_013486.2:4705325-4722719 GCF_000004555.2 Caenorhabditis briggsae | reverse complement strand
CCCCATCGAATTTCAGACAAAAAAAAACCGGAAAAATCGAAAACGAATATTCAAAGATAGCTGAAACCCCTAAAAAGGTCTAGAAAAAAAAATCGGGGAAAAGGCAATTATTTTTTTCTCGGAAAATCGCCAGTTTCAAAAAAAAACCATTCGAGAACCTTCCAGAGTTTCCAGAAATGGATGGAACTGAGATTTTTCTCTTTTTGAAGCTTTTTCAGTGTTTTTTCTAATAAAAACCCTTACTCAAGCACAAATTTCTCGTCGCATCATGGGACAAAATTTTGGCTGGAGAATCGAATAAACACAGCATATTAAACCAAGTCCGGTAAATAAATGCACTTCATTCTCGTCTTCGTCAGCTGTCATTGGCACATTTTCAAACGGAATCACACTTTCGTCGCCTGGAATTTTTAATTTTAGGCTCCGCCCACTTTCAGCGAAAATCTTACCAATATCAATTTTCAAATAATCGTCTCCATACATTTTTCGACACACCAACACTGATAATCCCAGAATTTTCTTTGCCCAACATTCGATGATAGGGACCTGGAAAACAATATTTTTGTTGGAATTCGAGGATTTTATGAAAAATGTGCCGTAAAACCTGTATTAGAAGGGCCTGCCCTTCTATTGTTCCAAGGTACCTGCGGAGGGCCCTTCTATTACAGGGGCCTTTCAATTAGAGGGGGCCCTTCTATGTTTTCGGGCCAGTTTTTTCCGAAATTTTGCAACGAAGATATTCGACAAAGTTTCGTTCAAAATTCATGAAAATTTGCCAATTTTTCCAAAATTTAGCAAGATTTTCATCGAAAAATAGAGTTTCACAAATTTCTATTGAATTGTGGAGTTCCCGGAATATTTTCCACTGAACAAGTACGGAAATTTTCTGTCCTTTTTTACAGAGAGTCCTTCTATTACAGGGGGCTCTTCTATTTTTCCGAGCCCCTCTCGGAGGGCCCTTCTATTATATGGGCCTTTCTATTATTACTCTCGTCCGAAATCAATGCACGTTGCGGCCGAAAATTTACTCAAAATCGCATCGGCGGGCGCACAGCGAAGAAACAAATTGATGCATGCGCCTTTAAATACCGTACCTCGGACGTTTTTTTATTTTGGGCCCTATTTGGCTGCTTTTTTCTATTTTATAAGAAAAATAAATTAAAGATTTATAAGAATTACACAAAATTAGACAGAAACAAGCGAAAAAATGAGAGAAATTTGAGAAAATTCGATAAATGTTGAGGTACTGTATTAAAGGCGCGTGCAATAATTTTAAAAATACAGTAAGGTTCTCTCTGTGGGAGCTAAGCTCCGCCCACCGTTGTTTTCTCGGCCGCAACGTGCATTGATTTCGGACAAGAGTAATAAAGGGGCCCTTCTAATACAAGTTTTACGATATTTTGGAATTTTGATTATTGTAATTTCCGAATTTCCGAATTTCTCAATTTTTTTTTCGAGTTTTTTGAAATTCCAGATTCCTAAAATTTCTGAAATGTTCCAAATTTTTCCTCCGAGCTTTCAGCCATAAATTCCAGGCTGGAATTTCCAGCTATATCTGCCAACCTCCCAGCCAAAAAGACATTAAAACTCACATTATGCCTCCACCTCTTGGCCAACGTTGAAAGTGAGCTCCAATAGGTCAACGATGGAATATGCTCATTGAGCACTGCATTTAACCACATATCAAACAACGTATCAGTCACTCGAACACAAGTTCTCGTTCCCATTTCCTCAGTCGCATTCGGTTCCGATAGTAGAATATCAGAACTATTCAACAAGAAGCTTATCGTTCTCGCCCATACTTCATCTTGATACTTTCTACTTGAATTCCTTGTCAGATACTTCAATGAATCCAGAACCATATCAATCTCAATCGACTGTCTTTCTATTGCCAATCCACGTGGTACTTGAGAAGAACCGCCGAGTGTGGATTCAAGATCATCGTCACGTCTACAGAAGACCCAACGGAGAGCGTCGATGATGTTTCGGAAATATTTCTCTGGGGTTGCCAGTAGAGGAATCGGGATGTTGTTGTCTGGAGTGTCGCAGAGGGCACGAAGCCAGTGGAGATAGATTCGCACGGCGCCTGGGAATTTTCAGAATCTCATTTTAAGAATCGATTTTTCTAAAAATTTCGGATTTATAGCTTTAAAACATTGATTATTTATTGAAAAAAATCACCGTAGAACCTGTAACTATGAGCCAATTTATCTCAATTCCTGTCAAAGATATAAACAAGTTGTCAACTGATAAATTGTTCATCATAATATCACAAACCTTTTATCAGTTGACCAGTTTTTGATATCTCTTATAGAAGCCGAGATAAAAGAGTCCAAACTTGACAGTATGGAGACACTTCTATTACAGAATTCTAGAGTTGAAATCTGGATGATTTTTCAGAATTTTAAGCTTTTTTTTTAGTTGTTATTCTGGAAGCGCACGGTGGTCAAAGGTCTCACAACGACAACTACAGTAACCTAAAAATATTTGTATTTTCAGGATTTAATACAGAAATTTAGAAATTCAAAAATTCGGAAATTCGGGAATTCAGAAGATCAGAAATTCAAATATTGAGAAATTCAGAATTTCAAAAATTCGGAAATTCAAAAATTCAAAAACTCGAAAATCCAATTTTCGAGAATTTCGGCCTGTTTTTCACGACTTTTTTGAGGAAAAATAACTGAAAAATTGACTGAAAACGCACAAAAATCTGTTTCAAAATATCCGAAAAATAAAAATATCTTTAGGTTACTGTAGCTATCGTTGGGGGACCTTTCTTGGAACCAAAATAATAAAAATAGATATTTTTTGAGTTTTCGAAGTTGAGCTTCAGAAAATTTGTAACTTTTTTAGTTCCTTTTTTAGTGAAATTTTCGAATTTTCGGGAAAAAAATTTCCAATTTCAGTGATTTTTTGAAATTTTAAAAACGATTTTTCGACTTAAAAGTGACTGAAAATCTCAGATTTTTTCCAAAAATTCAGATTTTCTGTTTGTCTGTTTGTCCGGATGTCCTTATTAATACCAAAAATATGAAAATCACATTTTACAATTCACAACACAAAGAAGATAGTTCACTAAACAGAAGCATCTTAGAGAGGAGCATACCATTGTTTCGAAGGTTACTGTAGCTTTTTTACCGTACTTTTCCATTTAAATAAATATCGAAAACTATAGGAATAATAAACGAGAATTGTCTGAAATTTTTTGATTAAAGGAATTTCGGCTTTTTAGGTCAAATTTTGCAGATTTTCAGCTCCAAACCTACCTTTAAGTGTCTCATACTCTCGACTCGTCGCAAAAGAGAGTGTCAATGAGTGATTCAACACTTGCATACACCATTTCAAGTGTTCTTCGCTATTCAAACGAATCGATCCTCCATTCTCATCGGCATCCGATCGAGTCAGCTCGTAGAGAAGAGATGAGGCAACCGATTGGGATGTGGCTCTGCAATTTTTGGATTTTTGGGACATTTTGGGTGTTTTTTTGGATATTTTAGGGGTTTTTTGGGATATTTAATGCAAAAATTTAGACGGAAAACGAGATTTTCCAACTTTCTTTATTTGAAAAAATTGACTTTTTTAGTCGAAAAATCCATTTTTAGAGTTTTATCTGCAGAAAATGAGGTTCTGGGTTCAAAAATCCCAAAGGTCCTACAACGAAAACTACCGTAACCTAAAATATTTATAATTTTTCGGAATTAATGTTCTCGTTTTTTACTGATTTTCGTCGAGCAAAAAAATTTTCAAATTTTTGTAGTCGGAATTTCAAGTTTTTCGTAAAATATGGAAAAAAAGAGCTTTTTTCAATTTTTTTTAGAAAATGCTGCCAATTTTTATTGTTTTTTATTAGTTTTTTACCAGAAAATCTGTAAAATTTGGCATTTTTCAATGAGTTTTCCCCCTAAAAAATCTAAATTTCTTATCGAATATTTTCTCAAAGTGTTGATCTTCTTCTTCTCCTGGAGTCATCAATCTCTCTTCTTCTGAAGTTCTTCGGCAAAGATGAATACTTACTTGGTAAACAAGTCAAGAATACTCGAGTTGAGGTCCGAAAACTCGAGTGTCGGCCATTGCTCGTACATATCGCCGCATAAACGGACCTGAAAAAATAGGCGCGAAATTTGAATTTTTTGGGAAAAATTTGGGAGAAAACTTGCGAAAATTTGATATACATTTTTGGGATTTTTTGTTGATTTTTCTGAAATTTCAGCAATTTTTTCCAGTTTTTCGTCTATATTTTGGGGGTTTTGTTTTTCAATAGAAGCGTTTAAAACTGAATAAAAGGAGTAAATCTCAAGGTTACACAGAAGTTTTCGGTGGTTTTCAACTTGGAAAATAAGGAGAATATCGGTGAAATGATCTAGATGTTCCATCAGATAAGCCAGAAAAATCCAAAAAAAAAATCAGCGATTTACAAGTTGCTAACTAGGTCGTATTCCAACAAAAGGTGACGAATCTATACGGAAGGAAATGGTGGAAAAGGGAGAAAAGACTTGTACTCCTTACAAGACAGAGAGAGTACTCGATATTGAGAGACACAGATAAGCTGTGGAGGTACTGCGCATCTCGTCTTGACCATTTCCTATACCTCCGATTGGCCTTTTATCAATGCGCAAGAGGTCTCACTCTTTCTCTCGCGCAGGACGAGAGGAGGGTCAATTTGTAAAGGAGACGGGCCAATTAGTGAGGAAGTAGGTCACAAAATTTTAGAATTTTTTTAGAAATTTTTAGAAAAAAGTTCAGATTTGTAAATTAAGATTTGGGGCTTTAAATCATTTATTCTGTGCTTTTTAAAGTAAATAAAAGATTTATTTAATCCAATGTTTTCCGAGAGGAGTACACACGGTCAAAGTACGCAATTTATCGTAAAGGTGTTTGCACAGATTTGGAATTTAGGTTTTTTTTTGGAATAAAACAATTTGGTTTTTGGGCAGTTTTAAGCTCGAAATAAGGTTTTTCAGGAAAAGTTGATGTGAAAATGTAAAAAATCGAGTTAGAATTGCTCAGAAAGCAATGATTTCATAAAACATTGCCAGGAAAATCGAGAAAAACTGAAAAAAAAGAAAATTTTGAAATTCGTGATGTTCATACAGTTATTCTATGTATTTTTGCTTCGAAATAGCGGAAAAGGTAAGAAACAACGATATGAAAAAGTTTAAAAAAGCCAAAAACCTGGAAATAACGATTTTCCTATGGATTTCTCGCAAAAGCAAAAATTAGGAAAAATAAGATTTAATTTTGAGTTTTGTGACTGGAAAAGCTTATAAAACGAACAGTAAATCTAGCAAAATTGGAAATTATGCCAAAAATCGTTTCGAAATATCAAAAAAATTCGAAAAAAAATTTTTTTTTCCTTAATTTTCTACCTTGTAGGAAAAATCAAAAGCTATGAAATAATTCTCTAAAAATAGAAATCCCACCTCTCCAGGTTGATTCTTTCTCTTCTTTTTTCCGTTTTCCAAACCCGCCGCCGTCACTTCTGAATCCTCAGCTGTCGTTGTCGTTGGCGATGAAGAGATGACTCCTTCGGTCAGTGTGGGCAACTCCTTTAAAATGTTCACAATCTGCTCCATTCTCTCTCTCTCTCTCTCTCTCTCTCTCTCTCTCTCTCTCTCTCTCTCTGTTTCTGTGCTCTTGGCTCTTTCTCTCTGTGCTATGTTTACTTTTTCAGTTGGTTTAGTTTGGTAGGGAAGGGTGTCGACACTCGTGCGAAACGATTCGAGCAGACAAAAAAAACTATGGGAGAGGGGAGCAACAAGGAAAAACATTGCTCAAAATTCGAAAAAAAATCCTGGGTCGTAAATTTCAAAAATTTCAAAAATCTAATTTTAGAAACATCGAATGGAGAAACTTCTAGAACAACATCAAGTGACTTTTCTCCAAAAAAGTGAACGATCAAAACTTTTTTTCAGTTCCTACACAGCTGGAAATTGAAAGATGACCTTCACTTTTTCGGGGAAAACTAGGCAAATTTTGGTGGGGAAAAACAAAATAATTTATCTTGATCAAGCAGAATCGAATACTGCCATGTGACATTCTTTTAAAGATTTTTTTTCAAAAAATTCCATAGAACAAATGCGCTCTATTGGACTGAAAATTTAGAAAATTGAGCTGAAAATCCAATTTTTTACATTTTCTGTCTGTCAATCTGTGTGTCCAGATGTCACCCTACCTGATTGAATCCACTGAAAATCGACAGCTTTCTCATTGTGGTTCGTAGCATTTTCGCTGCGATTCATGAAGATCTAAAAATGGAAAAATCGACAAAAAACATAAGAAAGAATGAAACAAAAGCAATATGATTCATGGAAAATTGAGGAGATGGATGGGAAAAAAACATTGAAAAAGAACGAAATTTGGGAATTCAGAATATAAGAAACTTACAATTTTGGAAATTCAGGAATTCTGAAAACTCAGAAACTCAAGAGTTCAGTATTTCTTAAAATCTGGAATTCTGGCAATTAGAAATTGAAAAAAATTGGAAATCTGGAGAGTTGGAAATTGAAAAAATTCAAAAAGTTCAGATTCTCAGAATCCCGGAATTTAAGAATATCAGAATCTCAAATTCTCATGATCTCTGAATTTGAGAGATTCCGAATCTCAGAATCTCAGAATTGGAAAATTTCAAAATCTCAGAATTTCGAAAATCCAGAATCTTAGAATTTCAGAATCTTAGAATCTCAGAATTTCAAAATCTCAGGATTTCAAAATTCCAGAATCTCAGAATTTCAGAATTACAGAATCTTAGAATCTCAGAATCTCAGGATTTCAGAATTTCAGAATCTCAGAATCTCAGAAAACTCAGAAATTTTAGAAATTCAGTAGATTGGAAGTTCTGAAATACTGAAATTCAAAAATTCTGAACATCGGAAATCTTGAAAATTTGGAAATTCGAAAATATCAGAATTCTGAATCTCAAAAGTTCAAGAATTCTGAAATTTTCAAGAATTCTGAAATTTTAGAAAACAACGAAAGTACAAAAAAAAGTTTCAATAACTAGAAAACTGTCGGAAACCAAACTAAACATTTGTAAAAATTCCATTTTGCAAGAGATAATTACAAACTGAGTGAATTAGAGAAAGAGAGAGAAAAGGAGCAGTATAACTTTCTGTTTCCCTTTCTTTGGTGACTCATGTTTCTATATTTCATCTTATATGGAATACAGAGAGAGAAAGAGACAAAAAAAAGGACATTTGTTTGTTCTTCTTATTTCT
Source organism: Caenorhabditis briggsae (assembly GCF_000004555.2). NCBI lineage: Eukaryota > Metazoa > Nematoda > Chromadorea > Rhabditida > Rhabditidae > Caenorhabditis > Caenorhabditis briggsae. The sequence continues at coordinate 4,715,505 of NC_013486.2, read as the reverse complement.
TTTTTGTGGCTTTTTTTTGGTGTTACCGGTTTTTGATACCATTTTTAATTGGATGGGTTTTATTATTGGAGTTTTCTGGGAACTTTCTTGAGAAGTTGGTTTTTGTTTGAAAATCGAAAAAATAGAAAAATTTTCTGGAGGTTTTATATAGAAAAAGAAATTGCAAAAAAAGTGATTTTGAGATTCTGAGATTCTGAGATTCTGAGATTCTGAGATTCTGAGATTCTGAGGTTCGGAAATTCGGAAATTTTAATTGTAAAAATATCAAAGTTTCAGAATTTTCATAAAGCTCTGGTTCAACACACTTTCTTGATTATGAAACAAAATTTTTATTTTTTAAAAATTTCAGAATCTCAGAATCTTGGAATCCCAAAATCTCAGAATTTTCGGATATGAGAATTTCAAAATTTCAGAATTTCCGAGGTTCAGAATCTTGGAATCTCCGAATCTCAGAATCTTAGTACCTCAGAATCTCAGAATCTCAGAATCTCAGAATCTCAGAATTTCAGAATCTCAGAATCTCAGAATCTCAGAATCTCATATTCTCAAAACCACAGAAATTCCAGAACTTCAGAATCACAGTTTTTCAGAATTTAAGAATATCAGAATCTTAAAATGGAGAATTTCAGAATTTCAGGTTCTCAGAATCTCAGAGTCTCAGAATTTCAGAATCTCAGAATTTCAGAATATCAGAATCTCAGAATCCTAGAATTTCAGATTAGCTGAATTTCGTAAAATCGGAAATCCAAAATTCGGGATTTCAGGATCAGAATATCAGAATCGCAGAATATCAGAGGCTCAGAGATCTAAGAATTTAAGAAAACTAGATCATAAAAATTCCAGAATTTCAGAATCCTAGAATTTCAGAATAGTGAAACCTCGGAAAGAAACGTTTTCAAAAAAATTACAATATGGATCACACTTTTTTCTTCGAAATCCTAGTTTAGGAGACTCTTGTTTCCCCAAAAATCTCATAAATTCGAATGGCCATATAAATGTGTTTGTGGACAACAATAGTTATATTGTCATGGGAGAAAAAAGTGCGTGGGGGTGAATAATAAATGGGCACAGACAGAGAAATCGGAGGATTTTCGGAGCCAATATGGATAAAATTGAATTTTATTGTCCGGAAAGTAGAGAAAAACTAGAGTCAATTCGATTCATCAAATTTTCAGATTCATACGTATTCAGACCTTCAAATTCATGAAGTTATAAGGTCTGAAAAAGATTTCAATATTACTTTCTTGATTTTAGATTGGATTTTGAAGGAATTAATGAGCATTTTTGAAGGTTTTCCAGTTATGAGCTTTCATGTTCTGACAAAATGTTTAGAAAAATTTGATTAGAAAATTGCAGATTCATTCAAACGATGCAGATAAAAACAAACGAAAGGGAACACAGTAGTCTGGAAAAACATGATTACAACACAATGATAACAAATTAACAATGTTTGAAGTTACAGTGGAGCAATAATAATGTCATTGATCGTTCTTGCACTTTATATAAACTCGTTCAGCGTATTCTCTCGTCTCCGTTTTATATTCCCTGAATCTCCCATCCAAAAGATTCTTCAAAGTTCGGAACACCTCTTTGAACCCATCTAATCTTCTGGAAGACTTTTCGATGGACCTTATTGCAAACACAATACAATCATCTGTCGAATATTTGGATGTTAGAATCATATTCACGATATGTCCGTGGTCCAAAACGAAATGACTAAAATCCATGTCTATGCAGAATTTCTTGATTCGAGAATTGATATTTTCACGGTCAGCAATCACATTTTTCGCAAGAAGGAGACAGAAAATAGAGATTACCATAAACGGTATTCCAATCTCCTGATCTGAGCAATCATTATCTGTGTAGCTCCTGAAAAAAAGTTTGACATATTCCAAGGTGGTAGAGAAGTCCCTTGTTTGAAAAGTTAGGTCCAAACTGCTGAAGATTTCAAAGAACCGTATAAGCCTACTTGAACAAAAATCCTCGGTGGACAAAATGGTATCTTTTGAGAAAATGGTCAACTTTTAAGCCCTACAAAAATGATTCAAAATTGTTCAATTTGTTTGAAAATTTCAGAGTATATTAAACGAAAATAGAGCTTTATTTATATTGTTGACAACTTTCTTGTAGCTTTCTTGATTTTCAAGATATGCGCCTTTAAAAATGGTGACGCCTAAAGTCCAACATCGGAGGATACGGTATTATTAAAGAAACACATCTTAAAAACCAAAAAAGTTACAAAAAAATTGTCAACTACAGAAATGAAGTTTTTTAGCTATTTGGTATGCTCTGAAAATTTTAAATAGATTGACGAATTCTGAAATAGATTTTGAAGACTTCAAAGGCGACTACCCCACTTCGTCTAGTAGAACGCCATCCCCTCCTACAAACACTTTCAGCTCATTTATCTAGATTTCTGTGAAGGGTATGAAAATTTTTGTCAGCTGGCAAAGTTTTTATCATATTACCATCAACATTTTATCAGTTGACCAAATTTTGATTGCTCTTACAGGTATCGAGATAATTGAACTCGAAGTGCGCAGCAATCACAGGTGATTTGCGAACAATCCGTTACGGACGCTCCGCGTTCGCGCGCGGTTGAAATAGGAACCGATCCGATTGCGAATCATGACCAAACCGTATGTTTTATTGAGTCGGATACGGAGCTCGCAAACGGACAGGATACGGATCAATCCGAATAATGTACTGCTATTTACTGAAAACGGTTCGCGTGCGGTCCGTATGCGGTTCCTATTTCAACCGCGCGCGAACGCGAAGCGTCCGTAACGGACCCGTTCGCATTTTACTTGTGATTGTTATTTTTCCCTAAAAACTCACATCAAATTCTCCAAAACTTCTTCCGTGTAGCATTCTTTCAATTGATTTTCACTCATCATACCAGTCAGATGTCTCAAAACTTTCAAAACTCTCAGTTGGGGAACTTCTTTGAAATATTGTAACACAAGATTGAATTTTCGTACGTAGTTGTAGTCGTAATCATCCGAATTCCCTTTTTGCATGAACTTCGACGCCAGATCGATGATTCTCTCGTAGTAGTAGAAGTGTGAATCGTCAACCAATTTAAACAACTTTACGATCATTTCAGAATCTCGAGAGATAACTTGATATTGCTCCCAGCTCATCAAACGATCCGATTTTTCCAAAATCCTAAGGCCTTGTCGAGGAGTGGCATGTCGGTCGGCAATCATTGAAATCGTTTCTTCCATTAAAAAGTTCAAATGTTTGGTTGGGATTAATCTTCCAAGTGTCACTGAATTCACTGTACGCTCGAATATTTTTACCAACAATGGGAAAACATATTTTGTCACCCATTTATATTTCATCGAGCGACCTGTTCGGTAAAAGAGTGTCGTGATCGCTGGAACCTCGGATGAGAAAAAAGCGATGAAGCGATTGGTTCTGAAATATCCAATAAAATCTTTGAGATTCATACTACTCGACTAACTTACTCAAAGAATTTCGCTTCTGCGAAAATGTGAAACGCCGAGTATTTAACCACCGAGTTTTCCTTGGATCCATGTCGTAGAACATGACACAATGTTTTCAAGCAATCGTCAATTTCAGAATCTTGAAGTTTTTCGTGATCCGATTCAAACAACTTGAAAATGTGGAACATGCAGTGTTTGGAGAGCGCTTCATTGTTTGTCAAAAGAGTGTATTCTAAAGATTTGATGATGTTTTCCACTGAGCTATTATTGAGAACATTGATTTCATGAATTGAACCCTTTTCACATTCCGTGTCTGGAAATATGCTATTAAAGGACGTGGAACATACTTGTAAACTGGGCCATTCCCCGGATCTTTGCGAATCCTGTCATAGTTTCTTTCAGGATCAACATAGATATGATAGAACTCAACAAGCGCTACAAAATTATGCTGTTTGGAAAACCTATTTTAGTTGCAAGTGGTCAAGTTTAGATGCCTAAAAACACGGTAGATTTTGTTGAATGATACTGAAACTTTCAGAGTGTACTAAACAAACATGGAGCTTCAATTTTGTAGTTGACAACTTTTTCGTACAAATTCATCGAAATGAGATGTACCGCCGAAACCAACCAAATGTCAAATCTACCCCGAGGCGCGCTTTCCCACGGGATGCTCAACTGTTCGCTTTGATCCAATTTTTCTTGATTCCTGTGAGAGATATAAAAAAAGGTCAATTGATAAAATGTTCAGCATAGCATTACAAATTTTTGTTAGTTGGTCACTTTTTGATATTTTTTACAAGAACCGAGATAAACTGGCTTAATCAGGCGCAGGTGCAGCCTGCACTATTTTCATGAGATTAATGGTGGCACCAAGGCTAAACCTGTCAAAATTAGGATCGTTTTGAAGCTCTTAAAGTTCAGGTTACGGTGAGGTTTGATGGTTTTCTCCAGCTTTAATAAAACTTACCTATAGCTACCACAGCCTCCAGTTTCGGATGATTCTGAATGAACCCTCGAAGCTCGTGCTCCATGACAGATGTCATAGAACAATTCACAAACTCTAAACTTTGCATTCGAACCTTGTCCGCCAAAAGCGCTGCAATTATCCGATGGGGATTGTAGGCGTACCCAGTAGGTTTTCTGAAGACACACATTTTATGAAATCATTGTCTTTCCACTCACATTTTACTTGATACATCCAAATACTTCAAATGTTTTAATTCAGACAATTCTCGGTAACCATCTTCTTTGTCTTTGAGTCTTACATCACGCATCGTCAGTTTTTGTAAATTTTTGAGTTGTTTTATTCCTTTCAAATTAGTCAGACCTGTTGTAAAAGAGATGTCTAGAACTTGAAGGTTTGGAAATGCAATACAGAATTTTGAGAATTGAAATCTCTCATGAAAGATTTTGGAGCTAATTTCGATGCTTAGAAGATTGGGAAGAAGTTTGGTGATCTGAAAAAATAGAAGACCTCGAGAGCGAAATTTCAAAATGCCTTACATGTTTCTCCCAGCTCATCCCAAACTCTTGCTTTCCAGAAATTCCCAAATGAGTCATCATCTTTCGCGAGTTCCTATTCATCAGCCTATGTAAAAGACGCACTATGTTAATACTTTTGTTACTTCCATCTGGAAAAAGCGATGTTTTTGTCTTCAAAAACCCTCCGATTCCCTCACCATACCAATCCGGAAACTCGTCTCTCAACTGGCTCAATTCCCCAAGAGTCAGTGACCTCAAATTGGAAGTTTGTATGTTCGGAACATCTTCTTTATCAATTCGACACTTCCTCAAGTCCATTTTATCCACTTTCAATCGATTTCTAAGCTCCTTTAGACTTCGAATATGTTCTGGATACAAGTTCAGAAGTTCTCGAAATACCGCATTGCTGGATTCAGTGTCGAGAATAAATTTCATTTTGATTTTCCCTGAAATGAATTTAGTTTAGGTAATTAGTTAATCAGGGGTAATTACTATCATCAATTCCTTGGGCAACCGCTTTGGAGGCCAGTTGGAACAAGGTAGGGATTACCATGTTTGAAGCGGGATGAATCTGAAAAAAAAAAGGATTTGTGGATGGAAAATTGATACCAAGAGAAAGAGAGCAAAACACCATAAGCAGTTTATCACAGTCGAGAGCTTCCAAGTTGGAACCGTCAATCAAAAAAAAGTAATACCGATCAGATTCCTCCGACCATGATTCCATCAACAATATGTATTCAACGTTTCAGAATCAGAGTCTTAGTATCCTAGGGGATGGACCATGATCGTCATGTTAAGATAACTTCTATGAGGACGGGAATATGAAAAAGAGTGATGTAGATGTAAGATGACGTGGCAACAAACGAGACCTCAGGTGCAAGAAGATCCCTAGTACGAGTGAGATTAGCGCCGAGAAATAGATAGTGTGGACTAATAACCTTGCCAGGAGGCATTAGTGGGGAGATGACTCGATTAAAAACGGGTGGTAGGTCATGAAAGGAAACCTAGAATCAAGAAAAATCAATAGGCAGACATAGCTCCGTTCAAGCTCGAAATTTCGTATTGAGATAAAAACTAAGATCTAGACACTGACAACATCTACAAAATGATGTTGAACTCGGCCATATTTGGATGCGCACTTTCAAACCAGAGGATGTAAAGCAACCGGGTTTAGGGAATCGGCTCTTATAGCGCCAGGCTCCTTTTGCGGCATAAAGTTTCGAGACTGATTTTTGAATAAAGTATCATTTTGTAGATCTTGTCAAGTTCTACATTTATATTTTTATTTCAAATAAAAATTCCAACTTTGAACAGAGTTATGATCGAGTTGACTAGTTAGGGACAGGTTAGGGGCAAGCTTAAAAATGTGCTGTACAGCAAACAACACCAGGGATACTGTAGAATGCGTCTGCAAAACGTCTGCCTCTCTTGTCCCTAGAGATCAGGAGGAATCGATTGAGAACCCCAGAAGAAAAGTTTTTGACATTTATTGATTCGTACATTCGATAGGTTATTGGTCAGAGTGGAGGTCTCATCTGGGAGGTTGTTCTGCATATCTGAAGAGAGATGACGTGACAGGTCCTTCTGAACATACTCAAAACTGGTGGTCAATTAAACGAGCGAAATAATATTTCGAACACGAAATCATATACGCTAATTGTAAGAATCTTCTCTGCTTTCGAGCCTCCAAGCTTTTATTTTAACTGTAAAATTATTGGAATTTCTAGAATTTTCTACAAGAGAAGACCTTGCCTTTCTAGCAGTGGAAGTAACATAGAAAGAATTGTCAAACCAAATTTATTAATCATGAACATGGGCAAATTAACAATTACCGTAAAACCTCTAATAGAACGACACCCGGATCGTCCACTTTGATCTTATATATCTCATTTTCTGTGAAAGATATCAAAAAGTGGCTAACTGGTAAAATGTTGCTGATAACCTGATAAACATTTTACTAGTTAACCACTTTTTGATATCTTTCAAAAGAAGTGAGATATATAGGCTCAAAGTGGACGATCCGGGTGTCGTTCTATTAGAGGTTTTACGGTAAATAGCCGAATAGAGACGACTATAGACACTTAAAAGTGCATGTGCAATCACACGCACACGGCAACAGCATCTGTTTATGAATCACTTTGACAGGACTGGCACCATTGGAGCACTGCTCAATTCCACATTCACATGAACACTCCTCACAATCGGCTGAAAGAATTGAGGTTTAATTGATCCCAATTATTTCGATTCCCATAAGAGATATCAAACATCTGGCAACTGATAAAACTTTAGTTGTATTATCAGAAATATTTTATCAGTTAATATGATTGTGATATCGTTCACAGGAGCCGAGATAATCGGGGTCAAAGTTGAAGTGTAAGAATTGGTGTAAGCGAAAACGGCTACCTTAACTTTAATCCCAAATTTCTCCATTTTTTTCATTGCTATCAAAAAACTTTCAACTTATAAAATTCGTGGAATGTCATGGCAAATATTTTATCAGTTGATATAATTTTGATATCTTCTACAGAAGCTGAGATAATTGAGCTCCAAGTAGGGTAGGCTTAGAGCATACGGTTTTTCGAAATTTTCTAACAATTGTAGAAAACTAACTTTTCCTAGTGATTACTGGAAAATCAGACGATTGGAATGGACAGATTTCAGTTTTCCATAATAAATCCACCAATTTCGCTTTCTTGTCGTATTGATGCCAACATTGCCATCCACGGTAGACCTGGAATTTTGTTACTTGGCTCTCAAATATGGTTCTCTCATTGGAGCGCGCTTGCTCCCAATGCCTACCTCTATCATTTTCAAAAGGCCTAAAATTAAAAAAAAACTTACCAAATCCGCCACAATCGAGTGTGAAAAGTCGTGAGTTCCAGTGTTCAACTGATCATTTATACATGATCCTGAATCGATTTGGACAGATGGCGATGAACAGCAAACTGGGTCAAGCCTAAAAAGTTACAGTACTTTTAAAACGTATTCTTGTCCCCTTCTCAAAAATCAACTTCCTAGCACACCTAGAAAGCGAGATACAGCGTTTTGAAGTGTAGAAAACAAGAAACGCAGACAACGAGATACTCTAACTGCCTGAGTTTCTCAAATACTACAAATGACGGTACCTCAACTCCCAGGCGGCCTAGAAAGCTGATTTTTCCGCCAAAATGGAGCTGGTGACTTGAGCTACTCTGACTCTGCCTGTCTGATTGTGAGTCTCTCAGAATCACATCGTTTGGCTTTGGAGCGAGATTAGCCGGAGCTGACCAACTTTAATAAAATCGAAATCTTACACTGCCGCCTGAGTTGTGTTTTCCAACAAGTAGACATGGAAGCCGCCGAGCCAAGTGTTACCGGTGCATCCTTAATAATTTATATTTTCAAAAAAATTTTCGTTGGTCTGAAAAGCTGGTCTTTACTTTTAGGAATTTTGAAAAACTTTGGAACTTTTATTCAAAAGTTCTTGTCGTGTTGAAATATATTTCAAGCCTATTCAAACTAACCTTCCAACAACCCAGTACACTTTGGAACACTCTGTTGTGGAGCACAATTGGTGCTCTCTCCAAGTGCAATCTGCTCACATTCTACAGTAAGACTGCCCAAAAGGCTATAGGCAGTTTTAGCACGTTTGATAGCCGACACTCGGTAGCCTTTGTCACAGATTAGGGCCTGAAAATTATGGGGATACATTTAAGTTTCTGGAATTCGAAAACTCACAAAATCGATATCAGCACAAAAAGCGATTGATAAAAGAGTAGCAAACAAAAATATCGAAGGAATAGTAGCCTGAGAATACATCGTATAGAAGTCAATATCTCGGTCAAGTTGTCGGAAGAAATCTCTTCTTATCAGTTATCTCTTTTTCTCTGTATATTTCTCCATTCATTAAAAATGAATCATCGAAAACCGGATTGGTTCACAGCTTATCGTCATTTGGAAATTTCATTTTAAACTAGTCAAATTCGAAGTCTAGAAGAAACATTCTAACATTTTTCCGATTTGCTTGAAATTTTCAGAGTGTACTAAACAAAGAATGCGCTTCATTTTTGTAATTGATAATTTTTCTGTACAAATCCAACCAAGTGAAATAAGTGGCTACAAAATGGCCCAATTCTGATTTTAATGATGATTTCGGCAATTTCGGTCCTTTTTTGGTTACGAACTGCATAGTTCATTAGAATGAATCTTGGCCAGAAAGTTGCCAACTACAAAAATAAAGCTCTAATTCTGTTCATTTTACTCGGAAATTTTCAGAAAAATAGACAAATCCTGGGATACTTTTTCAGGAATTCCGATATGGCGATGGATCTTCGGAAATGATTTCTAGATCCAAATTTTCGGATATTGTCTAGATTTGAACTTTTAAAGTTCCATCTGAAAATCACAGAAAGAAAACAAACAAGGGTAATTATTGATTAGAATCCAAAAAACATAAAAATAAAAATTATTCAACCCATCGACGCTTTTACTGCACCCAAATCTCTGGTTTCCACGGCACGAAGTAGGGTTTCAGGGATGTTTGATGTTCGAATGGCTGCGGATCTGAAATGTTAACTTTAAGCCAATTTATCTCGGTTCCTGAAAAAGATACAAAACATTTGTCAACCAGAAAAATGTTGGTGGTTTTATGCCAAACGTTTTATCAGTCAACAGAGTTATGATATCTCTTACAGGAATCGAGATACAGTATCTCCAAGAAACTTACCTCATGGTACTCCAAATACTCGACGCTTCATTTCCCCCTTTCTGCAACTCCAATGCCGATACAAAATGTTTCAATGCCTCTTCATAGGATGAGAGTTGCATACAGGAGATTCCCAAATTGTATCGAGCTCTTACATATGTTGGGTACATTTTAGTGCCTCTCGATAAGCTGAAATTGCTTCAGCTGTGCGATCTCCGTTGGCAAGTGTTGCTCCGAGACGATTCCAGAGACGGGCGTCCTGAAATCGTTGGTTTAAAGGTGCATCTTCATATATACATTCGTTCAAAGGCGCATCGTGGGGCCTGCAGGGAATTCATAAATTGTCATTAAAATCCTTGCGCCTTTAAAATTGCCAGATTTTTTGAAAATACCATGAACACTGCCAGAAGGCCAGCCTATACTTGCACTTTGAGCTCAATTATCTCGGATTCTATTAGAGATATCAAAAATTGGTCAACTGATAAAATGTTTGTCCCCTTAATTAACATTTTGTCAGTTGACACATTTTTGATATCTTCCATATTGTCTATTCAATAAAACGTGG
>NC_013486.2:4700840-4704501 GCF_000004555.2 Caenorhabditis briggsae | reverse complement strand
GGGATTAAAGTTAAGGTAGCCGTTTTCGCTTACACCAATTCTTACACTTCAACTTTGACCCCGATTATCTCGGCTCCTGTGAACGATATCACAATCATATTAACTGATAAAATATTTCTGATAATACAACTAAAGTTTTATCAGTTGCCAGATGTTTGATATCTCTTATGGGAATCGAAATAATTGGGATCAATTAAACCTCAATTCTTTCAGCCGATTGTGAGGAGTGTTCATGTGAATGTGGAATTGAGCAGTGCTCCAATGGTGCCAGTCCTGTCAAAGTGATTCATAAACAGATGCTGTTGCCGTGTGCGTGTGATTGCACATGCACTTTTAAGTGTCTATAGTCGTCTCTATTCGGCTATTTACCGTAAAACCTCTAATAGAACGACACCCGGATCGTCCNCCCACGTTTTATTGAATAGACAATAGCAATTAAGTTAATTGAGCTCAACGTGTATACCTATAGAATGCGCTTCTATTTGAGTGTTTACGGTTGTTATTTTTAACCTATTAAAAAAACATACCGCTGGATTTCTAGAAATTGCCAATTTCAGACAATCAACTGCTCTGGCAAAATTCCTATTAAGATTGTACAACACGCCTAGCGCATTCTGAAGATCTGGATCCGGCGTGGCACCTTGTTGACGGGCGGCATCTAGGAATCTGGCTTCTACTCTGTTAAACGTCTCGTTATCCAGGAAAGATGAGTACATTGGCGCGTTGTTGGTGACTTGGGTGGTGTTGGAACCCTAAAAACAGATTAGATTTTTGACTAGACGTTTAGGAACGTACCAAATAAGAAGACATCCATTTATCCAACTGATGAAGTGCTTCATTTTCTTGTCCTTCGTTGGCTTGGGACACTGATAGTGCTAGAAGGGCATCCTTATTCCCGGCATCGATCTGGAGACACTTGTTGAACGCTTGCATTGCCAACTGATCCTTCTCATTTTCGGCATGAGCCAAGCCTAGCTTACACCAGGCTCCCGCATCCTGTGGATTCTTCTGGACTGCGGCCTCGTAAGCCAGCATCGCATTTCCAATGTCTCCGTTTTTCATCAAATTATCACCCTCTTGAAGGGGATTCGTTATAGACATGAAAGGGTTGGTATCCTGGAAAGGGACTCAACTTTCTCAATTTCTGTAAGAGATATCAAAAACGTGTCAACGGATAAAATGTCGGTAATATTATGATAGACATTTTATCAGTTGACACATCTTTGATACCTTTTACAGGTACGGAGGTAGTTGAGCTTGAAGCACAAGCTTGAAGCATCGTGGCTTGACGGCCATGACTCGATTCAAACTTGGAATTTGGGAAACAAGATTAAACTAGAGTTTCAGTCAAAAATCCAAATTTCAATATAGTCAAGTTAAAAATCACTTTTTGATTCGAGCAGAAATTTCAAGTTTGAACCGAGTTAAAGAGACTTCTCTAACACCACCTTATGCTCGTCACTTTGAGCTCGATTATCTCGGTTCCTATGAAAGACATCAGAAGTTTGTCCACTAATCAAATATTGCTCATATTGAGGCAAACATTTTATCAATTGGCACTATTTTGATAACTTCTGGAAGAATCGAGATAACTGAGCTCAAAGTAAGAGCATAATGTGACGTTAGAGGTGCCCACCTTTGCCGATTATATAACTTGGTTCGAACTGGAAATTTCGGTTTGAGTCAAAATTTTAAATGTAGAACTTGACGAGATCTACAAAATGATACTAAATGCTTCTATGTTTATATGCCGAGTTTCAAAACAGAAGTCGCAAAGAAACCGACCAGCACAACTCTGGCTAATTTCGCCTTATTTGTTTCACTGCCCGTGGTTGGACAGACAGCATTTAAATATGACCGAAGTTAAGATTATTTTGTAGACCTCGTTCAGTTCTACATTTCACTTTTTGATTTCAAGCCATATTCAAAGTTTGAACCGAATTATGCTCCCGGCAAGGCTGTGAACTAATTGACTCCATGGTAACCCACTCACGGCTTGAGCCAAGCCCGGCCGCGGCCTCGACTTGCGCAGCCTTGACGCCAGCCCAGTTCACAAATATGAAACATACCTGATAAACATATCCAGCGACATTCTGAATCGTCTCCTCCTTCTCCATATCCCTCTTAATCTCTTCCCATCGCTGTTCAAATGCCTGCTGACCATCCCACACTTTCTCCATTGGGTCCTGATTTCCCAAAAAGTCATCCGCCCAAGCGTTGCTGCCTTGTTGGAGGGAAGTGTCAACGGTGTCAAGATATTCAGAAGACCACATTCCAGAATCTTGGGGATGAGCAATTGAAGCAGAGGAGAGAGGCATAGCTTGACGCCACGCGGATTCCATTCCTTGGGATGTGGTACCAGCGGTGTACTGTTGGGTCCATTGTGTAGCTAGTTGGTTCTGAAACCATTTCAAAATAAGGTAAACTACCATAAACACTCTAAAATAAGGCCACACGACTCATCAACTTTCAGCCCCATGAACCGAGATATAGGAGCTCAAATTTCTAGTATGGGGTGACTTTTTATTAAAGTGTTTACGGTGAACTCTTTTAAAGGTCTTACTTGTCTCGGTTGAAACTCTTGCGACCAATTCATTGCCATACTTGATGCGGATGTTTGTGGCAAGTTTCGTTGCATGGACTTCATACTAAAACTTGTGGTGCCATTGTGTTTGCTTGTTGTCGTAGGAACTCGTTGGCCATTTGCTCACCAAGAGAGGAGGAAGGCATCATGGATGAAGCCGCTAAAAATTGAGGATTTGAATATTACGAACACCCAAAGTCCTACCTGTACTTGGTGCCACTCTTTGGTTTGATGTTCCAAAAGTGTTTGCCAGACCGACCAGGGCATTTTGTTGGCCACATTGTCCCTCGACGACTCCTTTCATTTTTGAGTCCCTTTAATAGAAGGTCCCTCAGAAAATGGCTTGGGAAAATAGAAGGAATTTCTAATGCAGGTTTTACGGTAATTAGAAAAATAACTTTGAAGAAAATGACTATATGTAAAGCTAAGATTTAAAAATGTTTCAAAATATTAAAATTTTGGAATGTTCCAGAAAGAAAAAAATCTATGCCAAAAAACAAGACCAATAACGAAACCTCTTTTTCGACCCCGGTGTAGTCCGATTGATTGATACTACACTTGGAGAGAATTAGAGATTACGATAAGATAGGAGACGCAGAGAGGTAGAGGGAAAAAAGTAGTGTCTTATCATTATACAGAAGATGGTCGTAGGGAGATAAGAGAACTCTTTTTTCAGGACTTTTATTGGGCCGGATCTGGTTTGGGTCCGATAACAAAGTTGGAATTGATACCTGCGTGGCTCCGCAGGACCTTTTTTGGGTGAAATCGTATGTCAACTTTGGAGTCCTACAAAAGTAGTTTAGAATTGTTCAATTTGATTGAAAATTTCAGAGTGTACTAAACAAAAATAGAACTTCCTTTTTGTAGTTGACACCTTTTTTGTAGCTTTTTTGGTTTTTGAGATGTGCGCGTTTAAATATCCTTCTCTCCTCTTTCTCTCTGGCACTGTAGCGGGTTCAATCTTTGAAGGCGCATATCTCAAAAACTAAAAAAGCTACAAAAAAGTTATTTATTGGAAGATGTGGGAAATTTTATTTTACACATTTTTATAATTTAAAATTTTTATGTGGCTTTTTT
>NC_013486.2:4665719-4700432 GCF_000004555.2 Caenorhabditis briggsae | reverse complement strand
ATGTGGGAAATTTTATTTTACACATTTTTATAATTTAAAATTTTTATGTGGCTTTTTGGGTTTTGGAGATGTTGGTCTTTAAAAACACTGTATCCGACCCGCCGCTCGCTTGCACCATATCGACTTCAAGCTTTAAAGGCGCATATCTCCAAAACCCAAAAAGATACCAAACAGTTGTCAACTACAAAATTAAAGTTTGACTTGTGTTTAGTGTACTCTGAAATTTTCAGACAAGTCTGAAAATTTTGAACTATTTTTTAGGACTCTGAAGTTAGCAATTTTCTACCGAAAAAATCGAAAAAATCGAAATTGTCAATGGGTACCTTAGAGCCAGGTGAGCCAGAATTCTGAAATCCCTTGTGCAAACGTATTACGAGATGTCGAAGTTTTCAAATCATTTCTAACTTTTCCATTTTCATCACATTTTTTTTCGTATCATCACCATTCTCCAATTAAATCATGTCTCCCTAATAAAACATGTCAAAAACGAAGAACGTATTATATCATTGTATATACAACAACCCGTAATTTCGATTTCACAAAACGGGCGGTCTTTTGTATATATGGAACAGCAGCCCCCCTAATAGATGTCTTTCACACATTCCATGATGTCCCGGACAGGACAACCAGCCGCCAGAATTCCTAGAAGACGTACGACGTTTACTGTAGAGCAATTGTATCTTCTGGAGATGTACTTTGCACAGAGTCAGTATGTTGGATGTGAGGAACGAGAGAGATTGGCAAGGATTTTGAGTTTGGATGAGTATCAGGTTCGTGGTTATGCACTTTAAATTTATTTACACCTTACGTTGGAGATCAATTATTTCAATTTCTATGCGAGATATCAAAAATTTGTCAACTGATAAAATGTTTGTGAGACTTTGATTAACAATTTATTAGTTAACAACTTTTTTATATCTTTCACAGAAACCAAGATAAATTCGCTCAAAGTTAAAAGTTAGAGAGCTGTCGACCTAATTTTAAGTATTTTTAGTTGAAAATTATCAACTTTGAATGCACACGAAACATATTAAACATTGTTGGATCAGACTGAAACTTTCAGAGTATAGTTAACAAAAGTAGAGCTTCAATGTTGTAGTTGACAACTTTTTTGTAACTTTTTTGGTTTTTGAGATATGCGCCTTTAAAGATGAAAGCCGCTTCAAGGCATGAGAGAAGGAGGAGGGGAGGTTACGGTATTTCAAAGACATATCTCAATAACCAAAAAAATTACAAAAAAGTTGTCAATTACAATAGAAGCTATATATTTAATAAGTAGACCTGGGAATTGAATTTTCAGACAATTAAAAAAATCCTGGGTTTAAAATTTGACCATTCCCAGTTCTACTTATTTTTAGTTGAAAAAGTTGTAATATGCCAATTACAGATGTTTAAAAAGCATATCAGACATTGTCAGGTCAAACTGAAAAATTTGTAAGTCTACTAAACAAAAATAGAAATTCAAGTTTGTAAATGACAACTTTTGCGTAACTTTTTCGGTTTTTGAGATATGCGCCTTTAAAGATGGAAGCCGCTACCGTGCAACTGAGAAACTTGATTATGAGAAGGATTTTTAAAGGCGCATATCTCCAAAACTACAAAAAAGTGGCCAACTACAAAAATGAAGCTCTATTTTTGTTTAGTATAATATACAATTTTCAGACAAATCGAAAAATTCTTAACCACTATTGTAGAGCTCCAAAGTTGATCATTTCTCAATAAAAATAGACAGAAGTAAAAGCTAGCTGGTATGAAAAATGTCAGGTACCGTACTCCAAAAAATATATTAACTGGGCAACAAGTATCCAGCAATAGCCTCAAAACTTAAAAACTCCAAAGTTTGTCTACTTTTAAGAATTTTTAAGAAAAAATATTATCGCGGTTGGAAAAGCCGTGTATCCTTGGTGTAATGTACTTTCAAATTTGAGGCAATTTATCTCGCTATCTGTGAAAGGTATCGAAAAATGGTCAACTATGAAAATATTAATTATGATGTCAAAAACATTTTCATAGTTGATCATTTTTAGATATCTTTCACAGGAACCGAGATATGCTGACTCAAATTTTACCCAGACCAACTTCCTCTGAAAATTTTCCGATTTTAATTTTCAGGTCAAAATCTGGTTTCAAAACCGTCGGATTCGTATGAGACGTGACGCCAATAAATGATAATTTCCTTTTTTCTGTAAATAAACAATAAACATCACCCCATTTTCAATCATTTTATTTGTCAGAAAAATAAATTTAATCGTTCTGAATTTTCCGTTTTTTCAGTGACACTCAAGTTTGATCAGTACGACGGAAGGCTCCTCGCAAGCAGAAAGAATGTCAACTGACTTTTTTCGATACTGATAAGAATAATAACCGGAAAACAAATTTGTGATGTTGGCTGGTTTTTCAAACATCAAACTTGCTAAACTTTTGTCTATTTTTATTTCACTCAAATGAAATAGCCCCTCAACTTTGAAACAATTCATCTGGCTTTCTGTGAAAGATATCAAGAAGTGGCCAACAGACAAAATGTTTTTGATAACATGATAAATGTTTTGCTAGCTGTCCACTTTTTGGTATATTTTACAGGAAATGAGATATATGAGTTCAAAGTTTACCATAAAAAACCGTGGCGATAGGTCCCACAGCGACAACTATCGTAACTTAAAAATAGTAGTTTTTTTGCATTTTTTTTACTTTATGCATTTTTTTTATTTTCTTAATTTTTGGGCGTTTTCAGTCAATTTTTATTTCCCGACTTATTTGTGAAAAAAAAAACACAATCAGGAAATTAATGAACTCAAATTTTAGAACTTTTGGTATTTTCAGAATGCTTGAACTGTCCGGATTTCTATAAATTTAAGAAAATCCAAAAACCCTAAGAATTCCAAATATTCCAAAAATTTTGTAAGAATTCCAAAAATTCTAAAATTTGAGTTTTTGAACTTCTCAATTTCTCTGTAATTGAGCATTTTCGGAATTTTTCCATAAAAGTTCGAAAATCAAAATTGTAGATAGTGAAAAATTGACTCTAACTTCTGTAATAGAAGGCTCCTCCTGTGAAATATATCAAAACGTCTGACAAAATGTATTTCATATACTGATAAGCATTTTTCAGTTGACCACTTTTTGATATCTTTTCTCGACGTCCCACAAAGTATCCCACAAAGTTCGGAAATTCTAAAAAATCTTCTAGAAATTTCATTTCCAACCTATTAAAAATCAACAACAACACTTCCTTGTTGACATTTGCTTTTCACAGTGACCAATAGCAAAAAGGCTCTCCCGTAGTACTAACCAACCCTTTTAAAAGTACCCTATATTTGCTCTTTTTTTTCTCTCTCTCTCTCTCTCTCCGCGCGGTGGTCACTCTAGACCTTGTTAAGTATACTTTATGCTTCTTCCCGGAATTCGATTTTCCGTGGAATTTCTGAATATGAAATTTATTCCTTATCACCCACTGATAATTGTCACAGTATTCTTCCATTAACCCAGTCTACAATAGACTGGTTCTTCTTCCTCTCCTTTTTTTTGTCCTCCCTTCCTCTTCCTCCTAATTGCCCTTTTTCCCAATTCAACCTATCTTTTGTTTTTTTATTTTTGGCATTATTTCTAGCCACGTGATTTGAATGGTGGTCTATATTTTATTTTGTATTCAGTTTTTAATGTTTTCTCAATTTTTTAACGATTTGTTTCTTGTCCCCTTCTCTCCGTGAGCAAATATTAAAGTGTGTAGTGTCCTTTTTCTCTGCCTAGCAACACAAATTTTGTGACCTTTTAAAGGCGCATAACCTCTTCGGAATTTTTGATTGAGCTCTACAAAATCATGATAGATTTAAGGAATTTTGAATATTGGGTTTTCAGCAAAAAAAAACTAACTACTTTAACTACAATTATCAAGATGTTAATACAACAATGCAAACATTTCCCTATTTCTCTGCCACCCTCTCTATTTTGCCCACTTTCTCGCACCCTTTACCTCACAACTCATCATCTCGACCACCCTGTTCCCAATGTTCCTAATAGTATTCACCATATATGAAAACTACCAAAAATGTCTTACCCCATCGCTACTAACCATCTTCAGTCTAACTATCAAGCGAAATCTAACACGAATTTGGAGTATGCAGGGCTCTCCGACGAAAAAGTGCTCCTTTTGTCACAATCAAATGGGCGCCACAATTTGCTGCTGCTGCCGATCGGAGCAAGAGCAGAATGAGCAGCTAACGAGTGTGATATTGAGCAGAGAGCCGCCGCCGAAAGGTTTGGTTTTTTCCTTTGAAAAATTGAGCTTTAAAACTTTTCTATATTTTTTCTACATTTTTCTTATATTTTTTTTCAAATTTCGCATTTCAAAATATGATTCCGACAGTCTTTTACACTGATACAACCCGGAAAATCGACTAATTTCGCCAATTTTCTTTCTATCGAAAATCACTGATTTATATATTTTTTTCCAGGACTTAATCTATTTATTGAAGTCTTTAAAGCTTTTTTCTCAAAAATTCTAAGAATTTCAACCAAAAACCACACATTTCTCCGAAAATTATTTTTTTTCTCTTCAAAAATTATTTTGTGCATTATTGCGTCATTTCCGGAGCCTTCGGTGCGTTGTTGTCGTGAATTTCGGTGTTTTTCTACCATAAGCTGAAATTATTTTTTCAAAAAAAAAAGGTTTTTAAGAAAAACAGAATTTCCTGCTGAAAAAATGCGGAATTTTCAAGAAAAAATGTAATAATAGATAAAAAACAAAAAATTTGAACCCGAAAAACCGGTAAATCGGACGATTAAGTAGCAACTTTGGTCGCTGATCGGTCAGCAAGACCGCCCGTTGTAATGCGGAATAAATCGATATTTCGAACGACCTCTTGAGGTATCTCTCACCTAAAAATTGCAAAAAATCACAAAAAATTCGCTCAAAAATGGAAGGTTCGGTCTAAAATTTCCCAAACTTTTGAGAAGAAAAAAAATAAATTCGAAAACAAATTCAGAACAATGTCGAGGCTCACTTCTGGTCTTTATCAATCCACACAGCGGCCGGGGCAAAAGTTTAGAGACCTTTGCGCATACAGTCGCTCCGAAACTCGATAGGAGTCTTATTCGATATGAAGTCGTGGTCACTAGTGAGTCAATTTTTCAATGATTTTTAATATTTTTTGCTATTTTCAAATTTTCAGCCGGTCCAAACCACGCGCGAAATGTGTTGATGACAAAGACAGATCTCGGAAAATTCAACGGAATTTTGATACTTTCCGGTGATGGATTGGTTTTCGAGGCCCTAAACGGAGTACTCTGCCGTGAAGATGCGTTCAGAATATTCCCAAATCTACCCATTGGAATTGTTCCCTCTGGTTCTGGAAACGGTCTTTTGTGCTCAGTTTTATCAAAATACGGCACAAAAATGAACGAAAAATCGGTGATGGATCGAGCGCTGGAAATTGCCACGTCACCAACGGCGAGAGCTGAATCCGTCGCGTTGTATTCTGTAAAAACGGAAACGGCCACCTATGCGGCGTTCTTGTCGATCGGTTGGGGTCTTATGGCTGATATAGGTGTGTTTTTGAGAGGAAATTCGAGATTTTCGATAGTTTTTAGGACAGGAAATCTAAATTTTCGAAATCAAAAAAATTGGAAAAGAAAATTTTCAGAAAAAAGGCTCAAAAATAGAAAAAAAAAAATGTTTTTTTGGCTCAAACTCTTTATAAAAATGGCAAAAATCACTCAAAAATCTTCAATTTCAGCCTAGAAATCGTATTTCCTGTCAAAAATCTTTGAAAAAAACATTTTTTTTTAACCGAAAAAATCGGATTTTTCTGCCTATAAACAGGGATTTTCGGTTGGAAATTTCGATATTTTCAAGCTCTAAAATAGAAAATTTCAGAAAAATGTCCGTTTTTCAGATTTTTTCAATCCTAAAAATCTCATTTTTTCCAGACATCGAAAGTGAAAAATGGCGAAAACTCGGTGGTCATCGATTCACACTGATGGGCTTCATTCGCAGTTGTAGTATGTCAAAAATCCTTAGAAAAAATCTGAAAAAACCTAAAAATTCCAGATCTGCGCTCGTATAAAGGCCGACTGACGTATAGACCATATAAGGCCAGAGGTTATACTCCATCGTCGAACGTCTTCAGTATTTATGATAAAACTACACAGCAAAGGGTGAGATATATTCGAAAAATTGAGGAAAAATTACTAAAAATCATAAGAAAATGCTCAAAAATCCGTAAAAAATCGGTTGAAAATGACTGAAATTCGTCAAAAATCATAAAAATTGACAAAAATGATCAAGATATGCTTGAAAAATGTCCAAAAATCAGTGAAAAATCGGTTAAAAATGCCTGAAAATCATCGAAAATCCGATAAAATTTGACTTAAAAATGGACAAAATGAGGAAAAAATAATTTTTTCAAATTTTTTTTTGTAAAATTACTACAATTGGGCCATAAATTCCCAAAATTGACTGCTGAATCAGGCTAAAATAAGCTAAAAATAAACAAATTTAGGGCAAATTCAGCGAAAAATTGGGTGAAATGAACCAATTACCTATGAAAAAGGTTCAAATACCTATAAAACAGGTTCAAATACCTATAAAAATGGTCCAAATTTCTGTAAAAAAGGTCTAAATACCTATAAAATACCTATAAAAGGTCAAAAAAAAATAATAAATCACTAAAATCGAGTTTTCCATCCCAAATTTATCGAAATCGACCTTTAAAACTTTCTAGATTGACGACTCCACCGCCATCACAATTCCATCGTTCGCGGATTCAGAAGACGAGGAAAAACATCTAAAAAATCAGAAGACAACATGGACACTTCATGATTCAGAAGACACGACGTCATCTGAATCAGAATCCGATGAAGAAGTGGTGATAGAGGACGATTTCATCAATATGTACGCAGTGACTCTATCGCATATCGCCGCCGACGGACCGTTCGCGCCGAGTGCCAAATTAGAGGATAATCGGATTCATTTATCGTACATTTTGTGGAAGGATATTGGTACTCGAGTGGATATTGCAAAGTATTTGTTGGCGATTGAGCATGAGACTCATTTGGATTTGCCCTTTGTTAAGGTGGGATTTTTGGCTTTTTGTAAAAATTTGAGTTCGAAAAAATGACGCAATTGGAAATTGAAAAACTAAAAATTAAAAAAAAGGAAATCTAAGAATTTCAAGAATCTTGAAATTTCAAAATTTCAGGATCACTTTCCCGTTCCTAAGATTCTTCAGATCCTAGAAGAGTCACGAAATTTTTTTTTTGAATTCCCGCCAAAACTGAAAATTCTAGGCCAATTCTCGAAAAGTGTTAAAATCAATTCGAAAAAAATTGCAATTTTAGTGGGAATTGAAAAAAGGATTTGAGAAAATCAAAATTGGTTTTTCTTGAATTTTTGCAAAATTTTTAGACCTTTTTTAGTATTTTCAGCTATTTTTGAAGATTCTTTTTCAATTTTTCCGGTTTTTTGCCTGAAATTTGATGGGACGGTATTTGATTCTTTAAAAAATAAAATAAAATAAAATCTCTAATTCTTTAAAAAATCTCGGATTTTCTGGATCTTTGATATCTTGAGATTTCGCACATTTTTTGAAATTTTAAGAATTTTTGAAAATCCCAGATTTACCAAAATTCTTGAATCTCTAGTTTGCGAAACTCCTAAAGTTTCCAAGTTCCCAAAAATGCATACTTGTAACGGGCCGAGCTTTTTTCCAAATTTCGGAAGCCCGGCCCGTTACAAGTATGCAAAATCACCAAATTTTCAGCGCGTCGAAGTGTCCTCAATGAAACTGGAAGTGCTCAGCGATGGCTCGTACGTGGTGCTAGATGGCGAAGTCGTCGAAACGAAATCCATTCAAGTGTCATCGACCCGAAATAATATTTGTGTTTTTTCATCAACTGCCTAGAGATTTTTTCTATTTTTCTCCCCTTTTAAATTGTTTATCCGCCTTTTTCCCTTATCAATTTCCTCCTTTTTTTCTTTTTTTTTGCCCAACCGGTTTCGTGTACAAACAACAATTTATGTGATTCCCCTGTGTAGTTTTCTTTTCCTTTTTTTGCTTCTTATTATTTTTCAAGGGTCCTTTTCTTCTACTTTTTTGCCTTTTTCATGAAAAACTATGTTTTTTTAATCCAATTTTGTTCTCAAGTAGTATAGAGGTTCTATAGATTTTCGATTCGAAATGTCCGAATTTCACCAATTTTTACTTTGCTTTTTCCTTTTTTTTCCAACGAAAAATCTCAAAAACTTCGAAATTTTAAAGCCAAAAAATGCACCATCTGGCTAAAATCAGATCTCTCCGCCATCACCAAAAACGATGTTTCAATTGGAGAGATTCGATGCGGGAAGGCACGTTTTCGGCGGATATTCAGGAGAATAAACCGACGCATATTATCGTTGGTGCTGGAAGTGCTGGATGTGTTTTGGGTGAGAATTGGCTGAAAATTTGGCTAAAAATGGGCCAAAAATTTGCAAATAAAACATTAAAAAATAAGAAAAAAAGAATTGAAAATAGAGGAAAAATTAGTTAAAAATGGAGAAAAATGCGCTGAAAATTAAGAAAAAATATGCAAAAAAGACAGGAAAAATGAGCTAAAAATGGAGAAAAATTAGCTAAAAATAGAGATAATTAGGTTGAAAATAGAGAAAAAATAGTTAAAAATCGGAAATAAATGAGCTAAAAATTAAGCAAAAATGAACAAAAAATAGAGAAAAAATGATGTAAAATTAGAGAAAAAAAATGGGTTTACAAATAGGAGGAATGAATTAAAAATTGGCTGAAAATGAGCTAAAACTTAGAAAAAAAAATCTGAAAATTAGAGAAAATTATTTTTTTAAAAAAATGGGCTAAAAATTGAGAAAAATTCAAAAAATAAACGAAAAATAGAGACTGTCGAAAATCAATTAAAAATAGGTGTTTTTCATGAAAAAAGACCGAAAAAAGTTCACAAAAATCATAAATTTGGTTAGAATCTTCTAAAAATAGGCTAAAAATAGAAAAAACAGGCTGAAAAGTAGATTTTAGGGGTGAAATATGCTAAAAAATTCGTGCGAAAAAAGTCTGAAAATCTGAAAATTTCAATCAAAAATCAATGGTATTTTACTTATTTTCACTGAATTTTTGCAAAAACATTAAAAAAAAACGGAACATCCGGCAAAAAATCAGCAAAAATTCTGGGTTTAAAATCTAGAATTTGTGAATTTCAAAGAAAAACCAAAATTTCTTTTTTCCGATTTTCCCCAATTTCCAGCGAACCGTCTAACGGAAGACCCCTCAAATCGAGTATTGCTCATCGAAGCGGGTCCAATCGATCATAAATGGGACTGGCGGATTCATATGCCGGCCGCTTTAATGTACAATTTGTGCTCGGAAACCTATAATTGGCACTATCATACGACGGCACAGAAGAATCTGGGAAATCGAACGTTTTATTGGCCGAGAGGAAGGTTTGTGGAGCTGTTTTAGGGGGTTTTAAAGCGATTTTTGCACCTAAATATATACTGTAACATCATAAAAAATGCGTAGAAAAATATAAAAATTCACATAGAAATCAACGATAAATTCAAAAAAAAAAGAAAAACTTCGAAAAATGCCCGTTTTGGATTTTTGCAAAGTTTTGAAACTTTTTCGGTTTTTCAGCTATTTTTTTCTATATCTGGAAACTTCTAGAAGGTTCTCGAAATTTTTTTTGAATTCCCGCCAAAACTGAAAACTCTGAAAAATTGGCGATTTTTCGAAAAAGAAATTTTTTTTGCAAAATTTTTTGACCTTTTTAGGTTTTTCAGCTATTTTTGTAGTTTCTTTTTCGATTTTTCCGAGTTTTTTCCTTAATTGGACGGGACGGTATGCGCGAAGATTACTGTAGATTACTGTAGAAAACCACTTTCCTCTTTTTGTTTTTTTCTTTCCAAGCACAATTTTTGTCTGCATTTTGACGTGATTGTGTTTGCAAAAAAGACTACAAAGGGAAATTTGGTTTTCTACAGTAACCTACAGTAATCTTCCGTCAAGAACACTTAAATTCCAGACGAAAAACCGGAAAAATCGAAAAATAACCTTTGAAATTTTTTTTCGAATTTTACATTTTCTGAATTTTTGTATTTTTGAATTCCCGCATTTCTGAATATTTGAATTTCTGAACTTTTCAATTTTTCGAATTTCTGAACTTCTGAGTTTTTGAATTTTAGAATATCTGAATTTCTGCATTTTTGAGTTTCAGAATTCTAGAATTTTCGGATTTTGAAGCGATTTTTTGAGAAATTTAAATTGGTAGCCGCGTCCTAGAAAACTCCAATTCTCACTAAGTCCAAAAAATTCTTCCAGAGTCTGGGGTGGAAGCTCAACGTTAAACGCAATGTGCTATGTCCGTGGCCACGCCTACGACTATGATCGTTGGGAGAGAGAAGAGGGTGCAGACGGATGGAGCTATTCGAATTGTCTTCCATATTTCAAAAAAGCAGAGACCTATTCACACGCCATCGGGCCAGATGACTCATATCGGGGATCCAATGGACCGCTTTTTGTGAAAAAAGGAGACGCAGAGAATCCACTACACAAGGCGTGGTTGAAAACGGGAAAGGAGCATTCGTTGGGATTTACGGAGGATATGAATGGAGAGAGACAGGAGGGTATCTCGACGATGGATATGACAATTCATAATGGGGAGAGGTTTGTTGTAGTGGGAAAACTCGCTCTATTGATAACTTCCCTTTTTCAGATGGTCCGCCTCCAAAGCGTACGTCCATCCGATTCGCAATCGTCCGAATCTAATCACCTCCTCAGGAATCACATGTACTCGAGTGCTTTTCGATAAAACCAAAGCGATTGGAATCGAATTTATCCGAAAATTAAATTTCGTTGGAACCGACTCCATTGATTCATATTCCCGCGAAAAAATCTATTGTCAAGGAGATGTGATTCTGGCTGGTGGCGCTATTAATACTCCACAAATTCTGATGCTTAGTGGAGTTGGACCGGCGGAACATTTGAGATCTCACGAGATCCCATTGGTTGTTGATTTGCCTGGTAAGTCGCAGAGATTTTCGGATTCGGCTCCGCGTCAATTCGAAAACACGACACTTTGAAACCAGTCATTCGCGGTTTCGAAACGACCGGGTGTCGCAGTTTCCAAATGACCGGTTTCGAAGTGTCGCGGTTTCGAAACGACTGGTTTCCTCTCCAAACGACTGGTTTCCTCTCGGATTCCGGGTTTCCTGTAATAAATTCCGAATTCAGACATTCCCGATTTTCAGGAGTCGGTCAGAATCTTCAAGATCATTTGGAGATCTATGTACAACAAGAATCCCTGAAACCAGTGACTTTATACAACAAAAGCTCATGGAGATTCCCGCATAATATGATCAAAATCGGTGTGGAATGGTTTACGAATCGAACGGGTCTCGGTGCGTCGTCTCATTTGGAAACTGGAGGATTCGCGAGATCTGATGAGACTGTCAGTCATCCAGATATTCAATTCCATTTCTTACCATCGACAGTACATGATGATGGGAGGACGAATGGAAAGTGTCATGGATATCAGGTACAGTACCCCACGGGCAATAAATACCGTAAACCGTTCACGGTCTAATAGGAAGCCAGCATACACTAGAAATTAGAGCCCAATTATCTCGATTTCTAAAAGAGATAAAATTTTGAATTTTTGCTTAAAATTTTCAGAAAAATCGAAAAATTCTAAACTGCAACTTTTTCAGGCCTCCAAATGTGACTAGAAAGCCAGCCTAGTCTAGAAAAAGTTGCAGTTTAGGATTTTTCGATTTTTCTGAAAATTATGAGCAACAATTCAAAAATTTTGGTATCATTTTGTAGGTAGTTTTGTAGATACTGTAGATAGCTAAGAACTAGAAAATCTGGACATTTTTGAATTTTTGGAATCTGGAAATCTGAAAATTCGAGGATCTTTGATTTTTGAAAAATCAAAAATCCCAAAAAATCGAAGATTTTTAAATTTGATTTTTAAGAATTTCAGAATCTCAAAATTTTAAAACTTCAGAATCACCGAAAATTCTGAAATTCAAAGGTTCGGGGATTCAGAATCTCAAAATTTCCAACTCCTAGAATTTAAGAATATACGAACATCCAGAATTCCAGAATCTTAGAATTTCAAAATTTCAGTATCCTAGAATCTCGAAATCTCAGAATTATAGAATTTCAAAATCTCTGAATCTTAAAGCTTTGAAGTCTCAAAAGCTCCGAATCTCCAAAAATCAAAATCGCTGAATTTCTGAATCCCTAAATTTCAGAAACTCAGAATTTCAAAAATTGCGGATTCTCAGAATCTAAGAATTTAAGAATCTCTGGATTTCAGAACCTCCAAATCTCCAAAAATCGAAAATTCAGAATTTCCAAAAAATTCAAAACACCATTATTTGTCAGCTTCAATATCCCAAAATTTTCCAGGTGCACGTCGGCCCAATGAGATCGAAATCCAAAGGATACATAATGCTACAAGCAAAGGATCCCCGTCGTGCTCCAATCATCAATCCAAACTACATGGATGAAGACGCGGATTGGCGGGAATTCCGAAAATGTATTCGACTCTCTCGAGAGCTCTTCGCCTCGCCAGCCTTCGATGAATTCCGTGGACGAGAGTTGGCACCGGGAGACAATTGTCAATCGGATGCGGATATTGATAAATTCGTAAAGGCGAAGGCCGCATCGGCTTATCATCCATCGTGCACTTGTAAAATGGGAAATGAGAATGATCGAATGGCGGTGGTGGATCCGAAAACGATGGGAGTGCATGGGACCGAGAATTTGAAAGTGAGGGATTTAGATCTCTGAAAATCCAGAGTTTAAAAAAAGGAGGTTCTGGAAATCCAGTCGAAAAACTAAACTGAAAATCTAGATTTCAGAAAATTCAAAAATTCAGAAAAATCCAAAAATCCAACGATTTTTTAAAGTCAAAATTTTCGAATTGCTAGTTTTGGAATTCAAAAATCATAGAAAAGAATCTCAAAAACTTAGAATTCTGGAATTACAGATTCTGAGAATCCTGAATTCTTGAATTTCAGATATTCAAAACTTTAACTTTTCTTTTTTAAAAATACCGTAATTTTTCATTTCTCAAATCTCGCCAATGAACATTCTACAGTAATCCCCTCTATTTTTCAAATCTACAGTAATCTATACTTTCCGACATTTTTAGCTATATTTTCAAAACTACCGTAATCTTCTATTTTTCATCTTCACTAATCAAAATTCTACAGTAATCTGTCCATTTCCTTCAAGTGTACAGTAATCCTATTGTCCTACAGTTTCCGTTCCACTTTCAAAATTACAGTATCCCGAAAAATTTCCATAGAAAATTCTAACACTTCTACAGTAGCCTCCTCTATTTTATAAAGCTACAGTAATCCAATTTTTCTAATATTTTAGCTCTATTTTCAAAACTATCGTAATCTTCTATTTTTCATCTGCAATAAACAAAATTCTACAGTAATCCCCTCTGTTTTTCGAAGCTACAGTAATTTTTTATTTTTCAGCTTACCAATGAAATTTCTACAGTAATCCCCTCTATTTTTATGGATCTACAGTAATCCTGTTTGATTTTACGGTATTCTGGAGTTTCATTATCACAAGTACAGTAATCCAGAACATTTCCACCAAAAATTATATAAATATCGACTATAATCTCCTCTATTTTTTGAAGCTACAGTAATCCAATTTTTCTAGAGTCTAAGTTTCATTTTCTCAAAACTACAGTAATCCAAGACATAATCACTGGAAAGTTATATAATTTCTACCGTAATCTTCTCTGTTACTTTAAAAATCTACAGTATCCCTCCCACGTTTCAAAAATTTAGGAGCCGAGATGAATTTAAGACTTCCTACAGTAATCCGTTCTAAATCGAAACTTTTTTTCTGTACCTTTTTCCTACAGTATCATTTCCACAGTAATCCTCAAAATCTAATGATGGAAGGAAGTCTAGAATTTCTAAACGCTACGGTATTTTCTACAGTAATCCCCTGTTCAAAATCTTCTCCATCATTCTACAGTAATCATTTTCTGAATCTGCAAAATGACCTGATAAGACGCAAAAATCTTTCTACCGTAATCCGCAATTTTCAGATCGTAGATGCGAGTGTAATGCCATCAATCGTCAGTGGAAATCTGAATGCTCCAGTGATAATGATGGCGGAACGGGCGGCCGATTTGATAAAACATAAAAAACAAATGCTGCCGAAGGCGGACGTCAAAGTTTGGAGCCATAAATAATTAATACTAGATTTTTGATTTTTTTTTTCTGTAGATTTTAGAATCTTATCACTAGATAATATAAGAATTTATTTATTTATTTGTTCTTTTTTTTATAAAATTGTTGATTCTATTTTTGACTGAATAGCTATTAAAATATGTATACACAATGATTAAAAGTACCGGTATCAATTTTGGGGGCTGGAGTGGAAGAATCAATTGTAATAGAACGTAGGAATTAATAGAAAATAGCAATTAGAAGAGCCAGAATTGTGGAAAACTTGAAAGTTTGAATTCCAGAATTTTCAGGTTCCGTCGAGGTAGGTGGAGATTCAGAAGACGTTTTTGGGGGCGGTTCTGGTGTTGGAATTTGATGCATTTTGGAGGTTTCTGATGGTGGTTGATGGGTGGTGGGGGTGGAGACGACGGTCATTGGTTCCAGGCGGTCTGAGAAATAGCTTTTTTGAGATTTTTTTGGAAAATTTGAAATTCAGATTTTTTAGTTTTTGTGATTTCTGGAATTCCTGAATTAGCAAAATTTTAAATTTCAGAAGTTCCGAATTTTTAATTTTTCGTTTCTGAATCTCAAGATTTTCTGAGAATTCCTGAATTTTAAAAATTTTCGATTTTTTGGAAATTTTTGTTTTTTCAGAATGTTCAAAACTTCCGAAAATTCAGGATTCTGAAATCCCGAATTATCGAATTTCTGAATTTCCGAATTTCTGAATTTCTGAATTTCTGAATTTCTGAACTTCTGAATTTCTGAACTTCTGAATTTCTGAATTTCTGAATTTCGGAATTACTGAACTTCTGCATTTTTGAATTTCTGAATTTCTGAATTTCTGGACTTCTGAATTTCTGAATTTCTGAACTTCTGAATTTCTGAATTTCTGAATTTCTGAATTTCTGAATTTCTGAATTTCTGAATTGTTCATTTTTTTTTTCAAATTTCAGAACTTCCGAAGTTCGTATTTTTTGAATTTGTATTTTTGGAAATTTGGACATTCCTTCTTTCTATGAATTAAAACATCCGAAGATCCTAGAATTCACCAAATTTTCCATCACTCACCATGTACAACATTCTTAACACCAAAAGCCAACTCATTAGTCGCTAAAATCTTCGGCTGTTGTTGCTCAAAAGTGACATTCACAGTTTCAGCCAATTTCAGCTTCTCCACTCCTCTATTCGTTCCTTGGAAGGAACTTCCCATCTGAGTGTCTCCTTTCGACCAGACGATTAGAATCTCATTTGGTCCCAATGGATGATCAGTCGGCTCGAATTCTGAACATTTCTTCATTATTTACAGTGCATAGGTCCGCTTAAAAACTACAGTAGGCTTTGGTGGATGACACTGAAACTTTCAAAGTGCACTGAACGAAAACAGAGATTAATTTTGTAGTTTAGCACTTTTTTGTCACTTTTTTGGTTTTTGAGGTGTGCGCCTTTAAAATACCGTATCCTCCTCTCCTCCCACTGTAGCGGCTTCCATCTTTAAAAATCTCAAAAACCAAAAAGGCTACAAAAAATTTTTCAACTGCAAAAATGAAGCTCTATTCTAGTTCAGTACACTCTAAAATTTTCAGACTTATCTAACAAAATCTACAGTATGTTTTAGACATCCAAAGTTACTACCCTACCTCTCAATTCTCTCCTAAACATCACAATCGACCGTCCATCTTGTTGTGTACCGTAGGCAGCTGATAGACTCATTTCACCGTCATACCAATAGTCTTCCAATGGTGTCGATCTGTCACGAGAGTAAAAATCGGAAATGAAGAGGCGTCCGTTTCGAACGGAAGCCATGATCACATCAACACAATCCATGGGGTGGAGAGAGGATTTTAGACCGAGCTCCGCTGAAAAATATTGGAATTTTTGAAAAAAAAAAGAGTCTTCAAATACTGGAATAGGTGCTTGATCTTTTGGTTATCAGAACTCTCAAAGTTATTTAACCCTAGAAATTGAAGAAAGAACTAAAATACAGTAAACAGTGCTTTGAACTTTGAGCCAATTTATCTCGCTTCTTGTGAAAGATAACAAAAATTGATTAAATGATAAAATGTTTGTCATAATATCAAAAAGTATTTTATCAGTTGTCAAATTCCTGATATCTCGCAAGGAAGCCAAGAAAAATTCGCTCAAACTTGACGGTAGTTCAGGGAGAAAAAGTGGGTTTTATTTTTTAAACTAAAATTCACCACTTTCAACTAAACTTTCAACAAGTAAGAAAACATATCCAAACTCACTGAATCCATTATTCTTCGGCATCACGGGCTTTGCTACAAACTCTCTCCTCGCCATCTGATCCATCTCGCTGATCCTTCCCCTCGTATCTTCTAAAATTGGAAACAGCCGACACGAAGTACTCAGCTCCGTTGGTCTCCATCCCAATGACAACCAATTCTGGGTGTCGAAATCCAGAATCACCTCGACTTCATTCTCGACTCTTCTCGAATAGATTCGATCATTGGCTGATAGATCATGACGCTGATAGCAACGTGGATTGAACATTCCGTAGAGTGGAAGATCAGCAGCCACTGGCTCATCATAGGCAAAGCAGTGATCGTTTTGGGAATTGAATTCTGGTTATTAAAATTTGGATTTGATTCATTAAGATTAAGGGTCAAACTGGATTTTTTGTGAACCAGGTGTCTCCAGTTAACTAAGTCTGAAATCGGGCAAACGGGGCAAGGATTCAAACATGGCCCTGCTTTAACTTTGAGCTCAATTATCTCGGATTCTATAAGAGGTATTTAAAATTTGTCAACTGATAAAATGTTTGTCACATTATCACTAACATTTTATCAGTTGACCACATTCTGATATCTTTATGATGAACCGAGATAAGTGAGCTTAAATGGAACATTTAGCCCCTACGGTCCCCCATTTTGGGAGGTTTGGGACACAGAGCAAGAATAAAGTTGGGTGACTCTTGCCCAATTATTTACTCGTTCCTTGCCCATCACCTGCCCATATCTTGCCCATCCTTTGCACTTACTCTGATCACACCGCTGCCCAAAGAATCCGTAAGAGCAAAAACATCGCTTCTTGATCAGTGACTCCGGCTGATCCACACACATTCCACCGTTCAGACAATCGTCATTCGTCTCACATTGCGCAAAATATTGGCATTGATTGCCGGTAAAACCGGATTCACACTGACATGTTGAATTCATCATACTGCCACGTTGACTGCATTGCTCATCGGATTTGACTGGAAGAATTCGATTTTTAGAGATGGAGATTTTGAAACTTTGGGCTTCTCGCTTAGCTACGTTGAGCTCCAAAAACTTGGGCACATCTTACAGTACCCCAACAATGACTTACCACTTGCCCTAACAACATTAACATCTGCACATGATCGAAAAACTTTTCCGTTCTGCATGACTTGCTCAATGAGCAACATACACTGCTCACAAGGGCTTCGCAGTTTTATATTCTGGAAAGTTTCCATCTCGGTGATCACTCCGGGTAGTTGCTCAACAGTAAGACCATCAGAATCCACGAGGCGGATACGGTAGGTGCTCTGGAAAACTTTTTAGGGAATTTTTTTAACTTTTGGACACTTTTTACTGAAGTTTTAAACTTCTCGCTTTCTGGATTTTCTATTTTTGAACTATCATCTAACTTCAGAATGAAGCGTGTGTTGATTACTGTAGTTTGAAAAATAGTCAACTTTGAAGGCCTACAAAAGTAGTTCTCAATTTTCGATAAGTCTGAAAATTTTAGAGTATTAAACAAAAGTAGAGCTTCAGTTTTGTAATTGACAACTTTTTTGTAGCTATTTCAGTTTTTGAGATATGCGCCTTTAAAATACCGTATGGTCCTCTCCTCATTCTCTCTTGCACTGCAGCGGCTAGTAAGCTTCACCATATTTAAAGGCGCATATCTCAAAAACCAAAAAATTTGACAACTGCAAAATTAAAGCTCTGTTTTTGTTTAGCCCATTCTGAGATTTTCAGACAAATCGGAAAATTCTGGAATACTTTTGTAGGGCTCTAAAGTTGACTCTTTTCGCTATGGATTGGTTTCCTGTTCGTCCAGATGTCTGCAACTCACATTTGAAGAAGATGGTGTAATCCATGAGACGTTATACGACTCTCCAATATGAAATGTGGTGTAGAACGCTGAATTTTTTTCGTTTTTGAAACTTCGGATTTTCAGTAATCTGAGATTCTTACGTTTTGTAGGTTTTGGCACTCCACATGGTGGCATTGTGAGGTCATCAGGAAGATAGTCGAGAGGAGGAAATCTAGCTTGTGGGTAGGTCAAAAGAACACTGGAGATCACTGATGGAGTGATGATGGCCATCAGGAGGAGAAACACGGAACAGGACATCTGGAAGTGGGGAAATATGGACAAATGGGTAGAGAGAGAGAAGGGGGAAGAGGCGGAGGATATAAAGAGTTTGGTAAAGTCTTAGTTTTTGAACTATTCTAAGGGTTCCTAGAATTTTTAGATTCCTAGAACTTTAAGATTTTAGTTTTTTATTTAGAGTGTTATTGAACTCTTGGTATCTCAGAAGTTTGACTGTCTTAAATTTAGTGAAGTTCAGAACCTGAGAATCGGAATGCGGAATTTTCAAAAATCGGGATTTTTGAAACATTTCAAAATTTGGAAAATCGGAGTTTCAGAATTTTAGTTGTTTTTTAATTTTTCAATTATCAGAACTTCGAAATTTTTAAAAATTTGAAATAATCCAAATTTCGAAAATCCTCAATTTCTGTTTCTCCGATTTTCCCAGTGGAACTTCAGAATATAAAAATCATGTAAACTAAAAAAAGAACAATAATCACAATTCAAAAAAAAAAACACTGAAAACTACCGTAATATTTTGAATTGCGAGAATTTCCGTGGAACCTCTAATAGAAGGGCTCCCACACAGTCAGGTTTGAACTCAATTATCTCGGTTCGTATAAAAGATATCAAAAAGTGGTCAACTAAAAAAAAATTTAGAAATTATGATAAACATTTTATCAGTTGACCGCTTTTTGATATCTTTTACAGGAAGTGAGATAAATTTTCTTGAGTTCGACAGTTGAGGGAGGGGGTATCATTATATTAGAGAGTTTACGGTATTTTAAAAATCACCAGTAATGTGATCTTTTACATTGCTAATACTTTTTGATCGGAGTTTTCGGAATTCTCCTAAGTAATAAAAATAGAAAAAAGTGACAAAAATTCGTGCGAGAAAAGTGTATTCTAAAATGGCCACACCACTTTTTGTCCAATTTCCCATCAGCCATCAGAAACAGCCAAAAGGTGGTGGTGGCACTAATGAGACGGAAAGTACGTGGAAGAGAGAGAAAGGACAGTTTATGGGGTAAAACTTGAACTCAAAAAGTATATGGAATAGGGAAGAAAGAGATGGAAAAGAAGAAGGAGAGATTACGCAACCAAATTAGGCGAAACGAAATGAAAACTAAATGTGAGAAATGGATGAACAAAAAGGGAAAATACGGAGGAAGGGAGAGAGAGAGTGATTATAATGAGAATCAGCTGGATTTAGTGGATAAAGCAAACAGTTTTTGGTGAAAGTTAATTGATTACACAAATGAAAGGTAATTAAGGGTTCGGTAATTATCCGGACACCGTAATACCTGTAAAAGATGGCCTTGTAAACTTTGTGCCGATTTATTTTGGCTCCTATAAATGATATCAAAAAGTGATAAACTGATAAAATAATTTTGATTTTTTGATAAACATTTTATTAGTTGACTAATTTTTTATATCTTTCAGAGAAATTAAGATGATTGAGCTCAACGTTAAAAGACCCTTTCATCACAAGTGCCAGTCAACTTTGAGCTAATTTATCTCGATTCCTGTAAATGATATAGTGAACTAGTCAACTGATAAAATGTTTTTGATGGTAAACACTTTATCAGTGGACCACTTTTTGATATCTCTCAGAGAAACCCAGAAAAATTGGCTCAAAGTTAAGAGGTCCTTTAATTACAGGAAGTGTTCTCTATCAGTCACCTTCAAATTAATATATCTCGGTTCCTGAAAAAGATATCAAAAAGTGGTCAACTGATAAATTGTTTACCACAATATCACCAATATCTTATTAGTTGACACATTTTTGATATCTTTTACAAAACTAAAAAATTGGCTCAAAGTTAAATGCCCCTTTTACAGAAAGGGCTCTTTCATGGTGGACCATCATAACCATTGGTGGTTGAAAGTTTTAGGAATTAAAAAAGACATTTACAGTAATTCTGAAATATCGTTTCTAAATTTCGAAATATAAAACATGGAAGTTTTGAAATTTTTAGAATCTAGCATTCTAAGATTCCGAGGAAAAAAGTCTTGCGGTTTCTTCTGAAAATCCAAGAACTTCAGAATCTTTAAAACCCGTGGTTTGAGACAGTGATGGAAGAAAGCGCATTTTTCCGAAAAACGGAAAACGGAAACGGAAACGGAATCGTTAATTTTTTTTCAGCGGAAACGGAAAGGGAAAAAATCTTCAAAAATCGGGCGGAAAACGGGAAACGGAAAACTAGAACGGAAACGGAAACGGGAATTCCTATTTTTCGTCTATTTTTCAGGATTTTTTTCCCTTCAAACATAAAAATTTACACTTTTTAACGTTTAAAGACTATATTCCCATGCTTTTTTTCAAGCCAGTTTCAGTTTGATGTTTTCGTTGTTTTATACATTTTTTCCGTTTCCGCTGAAAAAAAATAGCGGTTTTTACAGAAAACGAGAACGGAAATAAAATTTCACTTTTACGGAAACGGAATCGTAAATTTTTTTTCCGCGGAAACGGAAACGGAAATTCCTCCCATCACTGGTTTGAGAATTTTCAAAATATTAAAAGTTAAATATCAAAAATATGAAATTCGAGAAGTAGTGCGTCAAAAAACCGTACAATCTGAAATTCCAGCATATTAAGAGTCTCAGGTTCTAAGTTTCCAAAATGTTTTAACAGTTTTTTACATTTTCCAACCATTTTAGAGCTCTAAAAATTCAATTGCAAGGCAGGAAAATAAAAAAAAATCCCGAATTGAAGGCTGAGCTAGCCAATATTATGGATTACGGTAGTCATTCCGCAAAATTTCGTACTCTTGTCCCCTTTAAATACCCTCAAACTTATTTATCACATCATCATATTTCCAAAAAAAAGAAGGCGTTGGCCATTCCATTCAAAATTACATGATCATTTTTCACTTATTTCTCCCACACCTGTCATCCAAAAATTTGACACTTTTTGATATAAGAGAAATTATGAGAAATTTCAAAAAGATGAAACGGAAAATTTCCCTTTTCGCCGCCGGAAGTTCATTTTTTTCTTCTTTTTTTTAAAGAAAACTGATGGGGGTTTTTTGGATAAATTAGGTTCAATTATGAGCGGCGGTTCCAAAAAACATGTGACAGGAAAAACGAAAATATTTTCGCATTTTTGAGAAATAAGTTTTTACGATTAGGAACAACAGTAGTGGAATTTCTAGAAGACACTTTGTGTAAACAAGTTTCAAAATTTCTTAAATTTAGTTTTCAATAAATTTTAGCACTTTGAGATTTTCAAGTTCTAAGATTCTGGAATTTCCGAATTTCATGGAATTTTTGAATTTTGGAATTTCAGTATTTTAGAATTTCAGAATTTCTAGATATCTGAATTTCTGGATTTCTAAATTTTTGGATTTCTGAACTTCAGAATTTCAGAATTTCAGAATTTCGGAATTTCTGAATCTCAGAATCTCAGAATCTCAGAATCTCAGAATCTCAGAATCTCAGAATCTCAAAATCTCAGAATCTCAGAATCTTAGAATCTCAAAATCTTAAAATCTCAGAAACTCAGAATCTCAGAATCTCAGAATCTCAGAATCTCAGTTTTTTAAGAATCTTAATTTTTAAAAAAATTCGCGACTTCCCGAAACTCCATGGCATTTTTGAATCCTTGGAATTTCAAAAGTTTCGAAAGTTTAAAATCTAGAAAATCCTAAAATCAAAAAAACCCAAAGACCAAAAATCTTGAAAATGCATGAAAATCCACAAAATCTGAATTTCTGAATTTTGCCAAGATATCTGAAACACATAAAACCCAAAAAAAATTTGAAAATTTGCAAAAAATCACTAATGTTCAGAAACTAAACAATTAAAATTCAAGTAATTTCCAAAATTTAGAAACTCTCAAAGTCTCCGAATTGCTTATGAGTTAAAAATTTATGAGTTAAAAATCGTACAATTTTTATGACTTCAGATTTTTTACGACATCTAAATCTCCAAATCCAGTACTTTTTCCCCACGGCGCCAAATCTCCAATTTTCTTTGCCCAAAAGTAACTAGTTGTAGTTTCCAAAACCCCCCACCTCTTTCGTATGTTTTACGGTCATCATTAGGCTGGAAAAGTGTGGAAAAACGGGAAATGGAGAAGGAGAAGGATTCAGATTAATAGAGAGAAAAAAGGAGAGGAGACAGTTCAAATGAGGGAGAGAATGGAGAAAACGTTTTTGATGGAAAAAAAGCTAAGGACACAAACAAAAAACTAGAGTTTGTTCGTCTTTTTCAACCGGTTTGGATCTCCTTTTTTTGCAAAAAAAAACTATATGGACATCTGGATACACAGACTGATGGAAAGCCAGGGGGACCTGGGAAAAAAAGAAATCTGGATTGATAGAATTACATGCAGAAGTTCATTCTGATTGTGAGAACCTTTTTCATAATTTCAACGTTTTTTGAAATTCTGAGATTCTGAAATTCAATGATCCTGAGATTTTGAGATATTCTGGATAAATCAATATTTGCTTTCTAAGAATCTCGAGTGGAAAAAAAAGGGAAAATTAGTGTGTAAAGAAGAGAAAACCATCGGAACAGGAAAATCGACAAAAAAAGGCCATGAGAATCTTAGAACCTGAGAATCTCCGAATATCGGCATTTCAGATTTTCAGATTCTAAGAAATTTGG
Organism: Caenorhabditis briggsae; assembly: GCF_000004555.2. Taxonomy (NCBI): domain Eukaryota; kingdom Metazoa; phylum Nematoda; class Chromadorea; order Rhabditida; family Rhabditidae; genus Caenorhabditis; species Caenorhabditis briggsae. The sequence continues at coordinate 4,677,316 of NC_013486.2, read as the reverse complement.
ATTCTCGAATTTTCAAAGTCTCGGAATTTCATAAACTAAGAATCTGGGAATCTAAATATCAGGGAATCTGTAAATCTCTAAAAAATTGAAAATAAAATTTCAAAATTAGAATTTTCATTTTAAAACGAATTTTGGAATCTAAAAAATTGTTCTGATCCAGAGTTTGAAAAACATAAAAGATGCATGATGAAAAGGAAAAGCTTCAATATAAAAGTTTTCAAAAAAAAAGTCCCAAACAAAATTTTTAGTGGAAAACTGTCATTTCTAGAGAATTACAAAACAAGTACACAATTTTCAGATTTGTATGAAAATCTCAGAGTGTACCAAGCAAAATTAAAGCTCTACTTTTGTGATATACAACTTTTTTGTAGCTTTCTCAGTTTTTCAGATGTGCGCCTTTAAAATACTATATACAGAAAAACCTGTATTAGAAGGCCGCCTTTAATAGAAGGGCCCTGTAATAGGAGTTCCCTCCGAGAGGGGTTTGGAAAAATAGAAGGGCCCCCCTGTAATAGAAGGGCCCCCGTAATAGAAGGGCCCTCTGTGAAAAATGCCCTCCCTACAAAATATGTTTTGAAATCAGAAAATTTCCGTACTTTTCCAGTGGAAAATATTCCGGGAACTCCACATTTTAATAGAAATTTGTTGAAACTCTATTTTTCGATGAAAATCTTGCCAAATTTTTGTGAAATTGGCAGATTTTCATAAATTAAGAACGGAACTTTGTCGAATTTTTCGATGCGAAACTTCGGGAAAAACTGGCCGGAAAAATAGGAACGCCCCATTCATTAGAAGGGCCCCTGTAATAGAAGGGCCCTCCGGTGGTACCTTGGAACAATAGAAGGGCCCTTCTAATACAGGTTTTAATGTAATCTTCTTTTTTCTTGCACTTTAAGCGTCACTACTTTTAAAGGCGCATATCTCAAAAACTGAAAAATCTACAACAAGGCTGCCAATTACAAAAATGAAGCACTTTTCTTGTGTAATACATTTAAAATTTTCAGATCTATGGAAAGTTTTTGAAATAGTTTTTGGTACTTCAAAAATAGACTGTATCCCACAGAGAAAGTCAAAATATGGTGTATTTTTAGCCAAAACTACATCAGGCAAACAAGCAAATGTTCCGGGGTTTTCTCCCAATAAAATATCAGCAAAAACCAGTTAATAAGCTGTACGGTTTTTGCGAAAAGTTCATGAATATCCGATATAGAAACTATAGAAAAAAGAGGGATAATAGCCCAAAAAGGAAAGGGAAAAGTGTTTATCAGTCAAGTGGAAAATAGGCTTTTTTATTATGTGTGACCATTCTGAATACAGAAAAAAGATGGAAAAGAAAAACATGTGTTCTCTTTTTATTGGTTTTTCTGAAGGATGGTTTTATCATCTATGGATATGTTATTATTCATATGATAAGGATTGGAGGAGGAGGAGGTTACGGTAGTTTGGTTATGAAGAATAAATTGATAATGGGGGATCTAATGAAGAGTTTTGAAAAATTTTTTTAAACCAAGAATTCAGGAAAAGATGAAATTGGGGTTTTTTTATATTTAGTGTTAGAAGAATCTCAAAATCTCAGAATCTCAGAATCTCGGAATCTCGGAATCTCAGTATCTCAGAATCTCAGAATCTCGGAATCTCGGAATCTCAGTATCTCAGAATCTCAGAATATCAGAATCTCAGAATCTCAGAAACTCAGAATTTTTTTAAACCAAGAATTCAGGAAAAGATGAAATTGGGGGGGGGGGGTTTTTTAAATTTAGTGTTAGAAGAATCTCAGAATCTCAGAACCTCAGAATCTCAGAATCTCAGAAACTCAGAATTTCAGAATCTCAGAATTTCAGAATTTCAGAATCTCAGAATTTCAGAATCTTAGAATTCAGATTTCATAACTTAATAAAAATTCTATGGCTAGCCAGGAAGTAGCAATCTTATGCGTCTAGAGAATCTCTTTCTTGAATTTTCAAAAGTCAAAGATTTCGAAAAAAAAGCGAAAAGACGATGATCATAAATCTGTTATACATATGAATCTCAAAAATTTGCATTAAAAATCCAATCGAATCTCAAAAAATCTTCCCGTTAGCAACACTTGTCCTTCATCCTCTTTTCATTCAAAAGAGGAGGACATAGACTATTCACAGTTCCATCACTTTGACCACCACAACACATAAACCTCCTCTTCTACGGAATAATAGACACAGTAAGAAGGGGTGTCCCGTTGAATGGCAATGTGTCACTTGATGAGAAGACAGACAGAATGAAAAGGATGGAAAAATGGGGAGCGAAGGGGTTTCAGGAAAAGTTTCTTTCTAGAAGAAGCTGGAAATTTAGAAGGATCGAAAAGAGATTCTGAGATTCTGAGATTCTGAGATTCTGAGATTCTGAGATTCTGAGATTCTGAGATTCTGAGATTCTGAGATTCTGAGATTCTGAGATTCTGAGATTCTGAGATTCTGAGATTCTGAGATTCTGAGATTCTGAGATTCTGAGATTCTGAGATTCTGAGATTCTGAGATTCTGAGATTCTGAGATTCTGAGATTCTGATATTCTGAGATTCTGAGATTCTGAGATTCTGAGATTCTGAGATTCTGAGATTCTGAGATTCTGAGATTCTGAGATTCTGAGATTCTGAGATTCTGAGATTCTAAGATTATGAGACTTTGAAATTCTGAGATTCTGAGATTCCGAGATTCTGAGATTCTGAGATTCTGAGATTCTGAGATTCTGAGGTTCTGAGATTTTGAGATTCTGAGATTCTAAGATTTTGAGATTCTAAGATTATGAGACTTAGAAATTTTGAGATTCTGAGATTCCGAGATTCTGAGATCCATAGATCGAGTTTCTGAAAATCTGAAATATCATGATTCAGAATTTCAGATTCTGAAATTATCATATTTTAGGACTCTAAGATGCCATGAGATTCTGAAACTGCGAAATTCTGAGATTCTTGGGTAATGAGATTCAGACGGTTTAAAAAAACACAACGTTCAGAAATTCCAAAATAGTAATTCCGAATGTAAATGAAAATACTTCCAAAAGTTCCCAAATCGATCATTCAGCAATATTCGAATTTCTCGAAATCACCAAAGTATAAAGATCAGAAATTCTGAAAATTCCAAAACCTAGAATCCGAAAACTGAAACATTTCAGTTTCCAAAAAAAAACATGTTTTCCAAAAAATCTAATGTTAAAAAATCAGAGAATTTCACATGAACGAATTTTCTAGAATAAAAAGTCAGTTCAAGAATTAAAAAAATAACTAAATAATTGACCTCCACTTGACTTTTCACCCAGAGTAATTTGTGTGAAATCAAGGAAAACTGGTTGAATAAATTAGTAAACAAAAGAGATTCAGCAATAAATTCCCAAAAAAAGAACACCTCATAACCGGTTGAATTTTCCGAACAATAGAAGAAAAAACGAAGAAAAAAAGGAGGTGTTATTTTGAGAATGAACGGGTGGAACAAATCCAAATCCGTCAATGAAACTGGTAAACTGAAAAAAAAATCTTGAGGTTTCATGTTTATTGCGGAACGGCTAGGATTAGGGAATGGAGGATAATCTGAAAAGTGTCTTAATGCTTGGAACGGCATTTTTTGGTTGAAGAGATTTTCAAAAGAGGATATATTCTCAGATCCTTGACTTCTCACGTTTTCAAATATTCTCTGAAATCTCGAAATTCTGAAAATATAACTCTGGAAGTTTGAAATTCAAAAAAACTCGGGAAAATTCTGAATCTTAAATTCTTAGATTATTATGGTTCTTAGTACTCATTGTATTTTTTGGGTTCTTAGAGGCATCCGGACTTCCAGAGATACAGACGGAAAATTCTAGAAGAGTCTAAAAATCTGGAGCTATACAATTTTTTGAAACTTCAGATTTTTTTTTTCGAAAATTCGGAAATCTTGAAATTAAAATCTCAAACACTAAAATTCTCAGGGTCTCGGATTTTTAGGATTTTAGGAATTCTTAGATTATTAGGCTTCTGAGAGAACCATCTGGATTTGCAGAGGTACAGACAGGAAAATTCTAGAAGAGCATAAAAATCTATTACTTTTGATTTTCTAGAGACTTTTTAAAAGTATTGATTTGGCGGGAATTCCAAAAAGGTTTTGAAAAGTTAAGATTCAAAAGTTGGAAATTGTCACCTATTTTTCAAAAGCAAGGTTTTTCTCAAATTCTGAAATTTTTAAGTTTTGAAGATCATCAACTTCTGAGATTCTGAGATTCTAAAGTTCAGAGGCGTTGGATTCTTGAAAAAAATTCGGATTTTATGGATTCTTAGAATTCCAAAAGATCCTATAGGCTTTCAAAAATATCTGAAGGCATCATAAAATATCGAAAATTAGAATCAATAAGAAAATTGCGTAATTCCCAGAAAACCGCCCATCTTTTGTGAAATATATAACAGGCTTCCAAAAAAGTGGAAAAACGAAGGAATATTTTTTGAAACGCAAACAGATTTCCATCTATTTCTCTTCCCATGGCACAGGAAAATAAGTGGGGGGAACCTGAAGTTTTTCGTTATCTCGCACAATTTATCTCCGTGTTTCTTTTCTTTTGCGGGATTTTTACCGCCTGAATGTGTTTCAATTTTGTATTCCAATTCTTCCCCTTTTTTTGGGTTAGACGAGACGCCATTCATGGAATAAAGCAGAGGATTTTGGGGAGAAGGAAAATATGAAGTTGGGACTTTTTCTTAATTTAGTGTTAGAAGAATCTCAGAATCTCAGAATCTCAGAATCTCAGAATCTCAGAATCTCAAAAATCTCAAAAATCTCAGAATCTCAGAATCTCAGAATCTCAGAATCTCAAATTTTCAGAATCTCAAAGTCTCAGTTTCTCAGAATCTCAGAATCTCAGAATCTCAGAATCTCAGAATCTCAGAATCTCAGAATCTCAGAATCTCAGAATCTCATATCTCAGAATCTCGGAATCTCAGAATCTCAGAATCTCAGAATCTCAGAATCTCAGAATCTCAGAATCTCAGAATCTCAGAATCTCAGAATCTCAGAATCTCAGAATCTCAGAATCTCAGAATCTCAGAATCTCGGAATTTCAAAGTCTCATAATCTTAGAATCTCAGAATCTTAGAATCTTAGAATCTCAGAATCTCAGAATCTCAGAATCTCAGAATCTCAGAATCTCAGAATCTCAGAATCTCAGAATCTCAGAATCTCAGAATCTCAGAATCTCAGAATCTCAAAATCTCAGAATCTCAGAATCTCAGAATCTCAGAATCTCAGAATCTCAGAATCTCAGAATCTCAGAATCTCAGAATCTCAGAATCTCAGAATCTCAGAATCTCAGAATCTCAGAATCTCAGAATCTCAGAATTTCAGAATCTCAGAATCTCAGAATCTCAGAATCTCAGAATCTCAGAATCTCAGATTTTCAGAATCTCAAAGTCTCAGTTTCTCAGTAATTCGGAGCTTCAAAATCTCATAAATTGAAAATCTTTTAAATTCCATGATTTTAGAATTCCAAAATTTTTCACTTTTGAAAAATAGATGATGAATTACATGAATTTTTTGCAATTAGTATCCATAATTTTTGGAATTCCCGTCAAATCAATATTTCAATTTTGAGTTTATTAAGAAAACAAAAAAACAAGAGATACTTTTCAAGAAAGGAAAACATTTTTAAAAATGAACAAAAATACAGGAAAACCACAATTTTTTGAAATCTCCAATCAATTCTTCTCGTCCTATTCCTCCTCATCCATCATGTCTTCAATTTTGTCCATCAATTCGTAAACTTCTTCGGATTTTTCTATAATCATATCCAGATAATCATAAACGTTTTGATTACGAAATTGGCATAGAGTGACCGATTTTTGTAGAAGGAAAGCAGCAACATCGGATGCCTGAAAATTAGGGTAATTAGTTTTCAATTTTTCCCATTGTCTTGGAACAATGACAACCTGAAAGCAAGATAACCCAGAGTCTCCCGATTTTCCCCATAAAATCCCTCTGGATTATCCGCTTTATTCGGGTCATGTTCATTCCTCTTCTTATCTCTCTTCGTTCTCTTATTACAAGTACATTGTTTCACTCAAATAATATTAATATTATTTGAATACGCGCCAACGATCGCGTTGCAGCGACCGCGCCACTTGGCACTGGCGCCCGCCGCCCGTCGTTACTCAGTCTTCGCTGCGGCGAAGCGAGTGTTCGTATCTCACCAAGAGCTGACCGCTATGCGGTCCCGTTTAACTTTTTTTAGCCTTTCAGCTAGTTTTCTACGTTTGGCATCGTTTTGGTTTGTTAGCACCAGTTTTAGAAGGCAGCAAGGTTTCCTCCGGTAGCTCCGAGGAGGTTTTAGCCCTACACCTTTACTTATTTTCTGTTCTTGCTTACTTTTCCCAATTCCGTTGTCTTTGCCGTTTATTCAAATCCCTTTCCGTTAATAAACTTGGATTTGAATACTTTGTGTACTGTTATTTCCTTTGCACCGCTTATCTTACACATTTGGGGGGAATTGGGGGTCATTTCAGGTTGCGGACACTCTCGGGTTAGGACGTAGGATCGGTCTCGACTGACTGAGGATCCGCTGTCAACAAATTAGAAGGGTAATTAATGTATTCCAATTAAGACTAATTCTGCCAAAATAGGAACTTACATAATCATCGTCTTCCTCGGTAATATAAGTCATCAAAACTGCCAGCATCACATCACTAATCTTTCCATCAACTTTGGATTCGGAGTCGAAGTATTCCAAAATCTCATTGAAAAGTTTGTCTTTCTGGTCGACAGGATGTTATACGACCATTCTTGAAATGGTGCTCATCAAAATTTCGGTCGATTCATTCTGAGGACCCTTGAGACAATGAAGGGCAATTTCGTATTTTTGAAACAATGATTGAGAGAATTGCATTCGGAATTCGCTGACCATTCGGGTGGCGAGATTGATCTGCAAAATGGGTAATTGGGAGCAAAAATAATAGAAAATCCAAAGAACCACAAGCATTCTAAAAATTCTGAGTCCTGAGAATTCAAAGAATTCAAAGATCCCTCCCAAAAATCCTAAGAATCCAGAAATCCAGAAATTCAAAAATCCAGGATGCTTAGAATCTAAAACAAACCTATATAAGGATCTAGGAATCTAGAACATCTAATAATCTTTAAAATCCAGACTTCAAACAAATCAACTCACCAACCCATCCGTTTTCGACTGCAAAGCCTCGATCACTATTCTCGTAATCATCTCCCCGAGGGAATAGTCAAACGCGATCATTTCCTCTTCGTATTCTCGGATGTCCTCCAAAACTTCGTCGATTCCTCCAAAAGCAGAATCTTGAGAAAGGAAGGATTCATCTGATTCAGAATCTGCTTCTGATTCAGTATCAGTATCGGATTCAGATTCCGATTCTTCATCATCATCAGAATCTTCCGGAACTTGTGGAACAAATTGAACAACTTGTGGGACATTCTCTTCTGGAATTCTCATATCAATTCCATCATCAACCTCGTCAATACGATTCAAGTTTCTCTCCATTTTCAATCTGAGACTTTCAGCTTCTGGCAATCGAGGCATTGAGAGAATTGCCAGAAGGCGAAGCCATGCAGCGATCGCCAGTGGAATCGGAAAATCGTGGAGAGTTCGGAAGGCGAGACGAGCCTGGAATAATACTAAACATGACCTAGTTCCATTATTTTTTTTTTTTTAAATTGAAATTCGCTTACTTTAGATGTCTAAAAACATATTATATCTGAAATTTTCAGACAAATCAACACATTTTGGGCTACTTTTAAGACTTCAGCGATGACCATTTTGAATTGTAAAATATCATTTTTTATCCAACAAAAAAAAACCTATTATCCTTCTAGACTTCTAAAACTAACCACTTTAAATAAGAACCAGTCGGTTAACGCCCCTCCGGGCTTGACCTACTGGCCTACGAGTGTGGGGATTTCCTCGTTCTCTCTGCTCACCACGCTTTACTGCGGTGAAATCAAGGAACGTCTCCAGAAGAATTCAAAATCGAAATTTCAAAAAAAGAAAAGTTCGGGCATCAGTTAAGACACACTTCTGACCTATCCGTCAGGTTTCAGCACAATCGGTTAACTTTGAATGGGGGAAAAGGCGCGCGACATACATAACAGAATTTGGTGAATGTTATTAGTGATGATAGGTAAAATTAATCTCTAATTCTAATTTCACAGCTTCAACTCACAATAACTTCCTCCTTGGATTGTGTCATCAATGCCAAAAGATTCACGAATTCGTCTGGAATAATTTCTCCTTCGAATCGTTGGGCCATTCCTGCCTCAAAACTCTCCAAAACTGAGCTCAACTCCTTTTTCATCTGAATACTTTTTGCCATATGATGAATATTCAGAAGTCGTTGAGCAAAGACATTCTCTGGTGCATAGTATGAGATCAGAAATGGAATATTACATTTATCGAGGATCCCCACTGATGGGTAACCCTTATTGAGGAGCTGTTCGATGGTTTTGGTGATCTGGAAATTCGTTTTTGGAAATTTTAAAGTCCACTAAGGGGGTCAGCACGAAAAAAAGAAAAATAAGTAAAAATCAATATTAAAACATGAACTAACCATGTCGTCATCTCTAGTCATCAGAATGCGTCCGAGGATGTGGAATTGCATTTCGTAGGCGTTCATTTTATGATGAAAGGAGATTGGATCTGGAAAAAAGGAACAATTTCAGAGGTATATGAGCTTAGAAGGAAGAAGAGGGATCTAGAAAATTTGGCCTAGCACAGTCTGGAAACAAAATATCGATTAGATAGAATAGAAAGGACCAGAAAACATACGACCAACCAGAAATGGTAGAACGAATGAAAAATGAGTTAGGTTATGACTACAGGTTTATGGCCAGGTGGGATGTGAAGAGGCTCGAGACGTGGGAATACATGTGGTAAGCCCTTCTGGGAAAGATAGTTGACAGTTAAAGACGCTGAAAATATAATGAGGACCAAGATGGCCGTATTATGCTACCACCTGGGAAGTAAAGTCAATTATCTTTCCTATGTGGTCACCTGGTACTTACCGTATTACCTCTCATCGGAGCCCACCCAAATCGTTAACTTTGAGCTCAATTATCTTTATTACTTTTAAAGATGTGAAGAAGTTGCCAGTTGATAAAGTGTTGGTGATATTACGATACGTAATTTATCAGTTGACAAATTTTTGATATCTTTCACAGAAGTTGAAATACCGTAAACACTCTAATAGAACGCCACCCGGACCGTTTATTTTGAGCCTGTATATCTCGGTCTCTGTAAAAGATATCAAAAAGTTGTCAACTTATGAAATGTTTATCATGACATTAGCATCATTTTATTAGTTAGCCACTTTTTGATATCTCTTTCAGAAAATGAGATAAATAACTTCAAATTTGACGATTCGGGTGACGTTCTATTAGAGTGTTTACGGTAATTGAGCTTTTGAGTGGGCTAAACGGAGAACTTGGATTCTGAAACGTAACGGATATTAAGTTGGCTCTATCTTCGACATTCAGAATCAAAATACAAATTTCACATGGATTTTTACAAAGATCTTTAAATTCGAGGATCTAAAATTTCAATAAATTTTAATTTCCGAATCACGAATTTACAGAATTTTAATTTTCTAAAATTTCGGTATTCCGGAATTTCAGAATTCCAGAATTTTACGTAACGCCATAAATAAATAAATCAGTCAAGATTACGTTGCGCCCCCATCCTTCTGTCCTCGTTAAAAAAATCCACATGTTGAAAAAAATCAGTTCTCTGTGAAATCTTTATTGTTGGATAATTTTCACAAGCTCCTTTTTCTCTGGTAAGAAGCTCTTTGCATTACGCTGCTTGTTGTTGTCTCTTTTGCTTTTTTCTGTCGATTGGTCCGATGTGAAAAAGTACTAAAAGGCCCTAAGGGTCGCCATGTTCCGGGGTTCATGGCTAGGTGTTTTATCACTGAACGTCCCCCAGTAGCAAGAGATTTTATCAAAGATTAAAACAATTGAGACAACAATAAAATGCGGTATGCAATGTGGCTTCTTATCAGGGTGAGGGGGCTTTTGAAAACTAACCGACAATGGTCTCCGAAAAGAGGGGTTTTTCGGGTGACTTCTTGTTTTTTTTGTTAGGGGTGGGGGACCCCTCCCTCCATCTACTATTGGTTTAAGAAGGTGATCCCATTGGCAAAAAACCTTCACAGGGTAACGGCTGCCCATGGTATATGCGTTGGCGCGGCGCCTCATATGGACGACATAGGTACACCGTTTGCGCGCAATCGAGATCGGAAGTGCCGCGTCCATATTTCGTCTACAATTTCAGGTCGTATTGGGGATGGATATCTCATATATGGATTAGTTCATCTAAATATAGTTGTAATAAGATGTGATTTTGTTCAGATCTTCCAATATCGTTCATTTTCCCCTTCAGATTTTACAAAGGGACCATTTTTCCAGTTTTCGCAGAATGCTCTTACAGCAAGAAAAAGTATGAATTTTGTTTTCGATATATTTGAGAAGAAAAACAGAAAATCCTGATTTCGAGAAAAATCGGATTTTTTAACAAATTTTACCGATTTCTTTACAAAAAAAATAGGTTGTATTTTAGTTGGACATAATTTTTACAAGTGAAAACAGTGAGAAGTTCTTTGAAAACAGGAAACATGGTCGATATGATCGAAAAATTGATCAAGATCGCCGGTGAAACATTTTTTTTCTCTCAAAATTTATATTCTTTTTCAAAAATTCTAAAAATTGCTTCATGACCTTTTTTGGTCCCTATTAGGGTTACTGTAAAACCTGTATTAGAAGGGCCTGCCTTTCTATTGTTCCGAGGCACCAGCGGAGGGCCCTTCTATTTTTCCGGCCAGTTTTTTTTCCGAAATATTGCGTTGAAAAATTCGACGAAGTTTTGTTCAACATTCATGAAAATCTACCAATTTCACCAAAATTTATCAAGATTTTCATTGAAAAATAGAGTTTCAACAAATTTCTATTAAATTGTGGAGTTCCTTAATTTTCTGATCAATGCACATTTTGAAGGGGGTCTTTTTTTTCAATGCACATTTTGAAGGGTGTCTTTTTTCACAGAGGGCCCTTCTTTTACGGGGTCCCTTCTATTACAGAGGCCCATTTACTTCTCCAAGCCCCTCTCGGAGGGCCCTTCTATTAAAGGTGGGGGGACAGGAGATTTTACGGGGGATTTTTGGGGCCAGTGTATGCATTCTACCGTGATGGTGTACAACGCTTAAAGGGGAAATCCGGCCAAAAAAATTTTTGCATTAAAATGTGTTAAAATTTACTTATTTTTCAAATATTATTGCGAAAAAATTCAAAGAAAATCCGAAATTCCCAAAAAACGGCGTGAAAAGGAAGAAAATTCAATAAATTGGGCACCCCTTACGACAACCAATTATAATTGAGACTCCAACTTGACGGTTTTTGACGGAATTTCTTTTAAAGGAAATTTAGGGTAAGGTCCGGTGAAAGATTCCACATAATTCATTTGAAAATAGGGAAGAAAATTACAATCCGGATTTTCAGTAAAAACGCATTGGATTCTAAATCTACTCAAGAAACTCAGTATTTTGAATATTGCAATGTTGGCTCACCTTTTTTAACTTGAAGAATAGCAGAAAAAA
>NC_013486.2:4657044-4665709 GCF_000004555.2 Caenorhabditis briggsae | reverse complement strand
TTACCTGCCGGGCATGAAATAGAAAAAAAATCCGGAAAATTTGCCACTTAGGAAAGGCGCCCGCTGCCGTGGCCTAGGTTTCTCACTGAAAATCCTCGTCCCCCGGCTGCACCTTTTTTTGAATTTTCTTCCTTTTCAACGCCGTTTTTTGGGAATTTCGGATTTTTTTTGAATTTTTTCGCAATAGTATTCGGAAAATAGACAACTTTTAACACATTTTAATGCAATAAAAATTTTTGGTCGGAGTCCCCCTTTAAGAACTCGAAAATTTCTAAATTTTTGATCTACAGAATTCCTGAATTTTGAATTTAGAGATTCTGGAATCTCAGAATTTTATAAATTCGTAATTTTGTGGTTTAGAATTGCAGAATGAAAACTTCGAATTAAAAAAACACCGAAATTCAGAATTCTTAACTTCCGAATTGTCGAATTTCTGATTTTTTTGAACAAAATTTTTTTTGAAAATTAATCATTGAAAAATAGAAGCCCACCCTCTAATTGAAGTCCACCTCTAATAGAAGCTCACCCTGAGAAAGAAGTTGAAAAATAGAAGCCCACGGGCTTCTATTAGAGGAAATACGATAAATGGGTTAGAATCTATTGGCTTCTGCTGTTTTTCAGCTCGATGTTTGCTCCCAATTTTAAGTCAATTTATCTAGATTTCCAGCAGAGCTATCAAAAAAGTGTCAACAAATAAAATGCTCATCTTATTATCAGCAACATTTTATCAGTTGACCTTTTTGTGATATCTATTACAAGAAACCAGATAAAATGGCTTCGATATGCTATTCTCAATTTATCCTGAAATTTTGATGTCAAAATCTTGGTTTACAAAATTTTATTGATATAATAGAAATGAGATAAATCATGTAAATCTTGCAGAGCAAATACGTTAATAAAAAATGGAATTTAAGGAAATCCGATGCTGTCTGTTGAAGTAAAATCCTAGGAATGCCTTCATCGTTTTCATCATTCAGACGTTCGTCGTCTTCATCAATAACACCTGGCATGCCAATCCATTCTTTGCGTTTTCTCTTCCTACGGAGTCATCTCTGACTCGTTTCCCTGAAAAACAACGTGGCTTTAATCATTCCAGCCATTGAACAGCTGGCTGGCGCGCCTTGGGCGCGATTTTTATCTAGTTTATTACTGGTTCGTCCCTACGCTCCTCACTTTTTTCACAGTTTTCTATAACTTGAAAATTAAATATAAATTAAATAAATTCGTGACCTTCAGGATATTAGTAAGGAGGGAAGCGACGAACAAGTAAAAACTAGGTTGAATCGCGCCGAAGGCGCCCCAGTCAGCTGCTTAAGACAAAAAAACCAACTCACGGATCATAATTATATCCGTAGTTGATGGTGAGTTCAGCACCCTTTCTGATATCCTTGTTAGCGACGAACCCAATCACTTTGAATCCTTCCTTTCGATTGTTGGCCATCCATATCTTCGCAATCATGTTTGGCACAACTATGATTGGCAAATCGAGTTTCCACATTCTGTCGGATCGATGTAGAACCTACGACCAGTTTTGAACGCTACGTATGGGTTTCACCATTTTCCTTGTATTCGAATTTGAAGCTCAGGAATAGAAATGATGATTTCTCCGTTGTAAGGAATGATGAACTCATTTTTTCAATTAATTGCCTGATGTACTGTACCATCTTTACCTTGCCATAAAAGTCTACTGAAAACTGGCGTGGAAACCATCAAAAACAGCTAATGGCCTAGAAAATTCCAAAACTCGGCCAGCATGGAATTTCCCGTTTTTCTTCGTTTCTGGGGTAGTTTTTGATGGGAAATGCAAATTTTTGTGTTTAAAAAATTAAAAATCAAGGTTTCAGTCCGAAAATCGCGTAGCTCATCTGGAAATGTGAAATGACAAGGAAGCTTTAAAAGAGAACAGAAAAAATACGTTTATAAAATACAAAATATTCATTTTCAATTAGAAGAAGAACCCGATGACATCCATCTCATGCCAATCCATCCTTTGCATTTTCTCTTCCCACGGAGACATCTCTGACTCGTTTCCCTGAAAAAAACGTTACTGTAACCATTCTTATAATAAACCAGCCATTGAACAGCTGGCTGGCGCACTTGCGGCGCGATTTAACTCAGTTTTTTACTGATTCGTCGCTACGCTCCTAACTTTTCTCATAGTTTTAAATACCTTGAAAATTACATATAAACTTGTGACCTTTAAGACAAGTAAGAAGCGAAGCGACGCCGAAGGCGCACCAGCCAACTGTCTGAAGCGCCAGAGACGCGGCAATAAGACAAAGAAAAAACAACATACCGATTATAATACCATACCGTAGTTGATGGTGAGTTCAGCACCCTTTCTGATATCCTTGTTAGCGACGAACCCAATCGCTTTGAATCCTTCCTTTCGATTGTTGGCCATCCATTTCTTCGCAATCATGTTTGGCTCACAACTATGATTGGCAAATCGAGCGGAGTTTCCACATTTTGTAGGATCGATGTAAAACCTACGACCAGTTTTGAACGGGTACGTATGTGTTTCACCATTTTCCTTGTATTCGAATTTGTAGCTTAGAATTGGAAATGGTTTCTCCGTGGTATGGAATGATGAACTCATTTTGTCCAGTTCCTTTGTCTCCAGAGGATTTGAGAAAAAAGCACTTGAGTGAAGCCATTTCAACCGTAATTGGACACCAGAAGCATTTGATCAATCTTGGTCCATCGTTGTGAATAAGGAATTTGGAATCATTCAGCGTCAACCCATTGAAAATTTGTAGCAAAAAATCAAATCTGACCATAGAAGTCTGCCGTTTATTTGACGATAGTCGCTAGGAATACTAGAAATATTCAGAAAAATAGAGATTACACTTCAAAAGGTCCAGATTCAGTTACCGGACCATTTTGAAGGGTTTAGGCCGATGGAAAATCAATAACCAGCCATTTGGGAGGGGAGTACTATAGAATAATGAAGATCTGCGGAATAGGACTCCTTATATAGGGGACAACCAGGGGGACACCTTGACAAGCTCCGCCCCCTTTTCGCACTTTTCTAGGAGGCAAGGAGTCTCTTCACGTCGTCCGATACTCTTTACCTTATAGTATCTGGGACAGACAGTGGGAGATTAGAAAGTCTACAGTAGGACAGGGTGAAGAAGGAATCTTAAGAGATACACACTTGGAGGTTAATTGGGTCATAAAATGAGTGGGTCGAGGAGATTACTGTAGAAAAATTTCCGACAAAAAATGAGCGATTTGACTGGTTTTGGGTTTTCAGATCTTGAAGGATTACTGTAGAAAAAGGAATTGGTTGCCCTATTATTGTTCGTATAGGATGACGTCACTCGTATCTGGCGGGTCATTGGTGTATCTTTTTTCTATCATACACCCCAGATGGCTCGTTTCTCCTGAGGTCACACCTTTTTGACTCTCTCATTTTTGTGTACTATTTCGGAGGAACATACAGCTAGCAACAGGGGGGTCAGTGAGAGAGCATGAGATGTGAATAGGTTTCTCCGCCACTCTCTCGCTGCCCCACCTTCCCCCAGATAGTTACTATTCTTTATTCTACGCTACTCCCCCTCCCAAATGGCTGGTTATTGATTTTCCACCGGCCTAAACCCCCTAAAAACGCTTCAAAATGGTCCGGTAACTGAATCTGGACCTTTTGAAGTGTGTATTCTTTCTAGTTTTCTGAATATTCTAGTTTCAAAATGACCGCTTCCCGAATAGCTTGGCTTTGAATACTGATTTTTCTAGAAATTTCTTTTTTTTTTCTGCTATTCTTCAAGTTAAAAAAGGTGAGCCAACATTTGAATATTCAAAATACTGAGTTTCTTGAGTAGATTTAGAATCCAATGCGTTTTTACTGAAAATCCGGATTTTAATTTTCTTCCCTATTTTCAAATGAATTATCTGGAATCTTTCACCGGAACTTACCCTAAATTTCCTCTAAAAGAAATTCCCTCAAAAACCGTCAAGTTTGAGCTCAATTATCTCGGTTACTGTAAGAGGTATCAAAAAATTGTCAACGGATAAAATATTGGTGATATCATGATAAATAATTTGTCAGTGGACAACTTTTTGATATCTCTCGGAGGAACTGAGATAATTGAGTTTAAAGTGCACCTTTAGGATAGGCGTCGATGTTCAGGTCGAAGACAAATTCTGAGTTAGACTCGACCGCAACTAGTTCCCAAAATTCGAAAGAAACAGTCTTCGAAACTTCATTTCCAGACTGATGTCTTCGCTCCGCTGGTTGGCCTCTTTGTTGGAATGTACCTCAATTTCTGCTTCTTCGAGCGCGACTCGTTACATTACCACGGTATCCTTTATTATTGTGTCTATATCTTGACGTCATCCTTTTCTGATTGAAAATAAATATTTTTTAGTTTCTATTCTTTTTTCTGTTTTCATTTGAATGGTTTCTTCGTCCTTTTACACTATCAGATAAGCCACACGGTACTGACAATTTTCCAGGTAATAATAGGAAAGGAGGGGCAACAAGAGGTAGGAGAGATTCACTTTCCCCCGGGTAGCTAGCTTTATGCTCCTCCAAAATAGTACACGAAACTGAGAGAGTGATAATTTTTCTTTGGTGGCCTAACTTTTGAACCTCCTGGCCTAGGTTTTCAATTTCAAGATTTGAAAATAATATCAATTGATTTGTCTTGTGACTAGCTTCAAAATGACCCCAAACACGACTAGGCTCCGCCCACTTTCAATTTTTTCGTTGAACACGCGACGCACGACCGCGACGCGTCGGAAAATTCAAAGTGGGCGGAGCCTAGTCATGTTCGGGCTCATTTTGAAGCTAGCGACAAATGAAATCTAATAAAATATGTGGCTAATCGAGAAAATGTAAACCTAGACCAGCAAATTCAAAAGAAAGTGTCCTGTCGACGTTCAATTTTGTAGTTGACGATTTTTTGAACAAATGCAGCAAAACATCGAAAATGTTACAAAATGAAGTGATTCTCGGATGAAAAATAATTGCTTATCAATGTCAGCAAAAACCAATTTTCAGTAAGCTTCACATTCATTTTTCGTCTACAGTAATCCTCAGAAATCTATAAACCCAAAAACCAGCTCATTTTTCGCCTGCATTTTTTTCTACAGTAACCCCCTCGACCTACTAGATTTATGACCCAATTAATTGCCTGATGTACTGTACCATCTTTACCTTGCCATAAAAGTCTACTGAAAACTGGCGTGGAAACCATCAAAAACAGCTAATGGCCTAGAAAATTCCAAAACTCGGCCATCATGGAATTTCCCGTTTTTCTTGGTTTCTGGGGTAGTTTTTGATGGGAAATGCAAATTTTTGTGTTTCAAAAGTTAAAAATCAAGGTTTCAGTCCGAAAATCGCGTAGCTCATCTGGAAATGTGAAATGACAAGGAAGCTTTAAAAGAGAACAGAAAAAATACGTTTATAAAATACAAAATATTCATTTTCAATTAGAAGAAGAAGCCGATGACATTCATCTCATGCCAATCCATCCTTTGCATTTTCTCTTCCCACGGAGACATCTCTGACTCGTTTCCCTGAAAAAAACGTTACTGTAACCATTCTTATAATAAACCAGCCATTGAACAGCTGGCTGGCGCACTTGCGGCGCGATTTAACTCAGTTTTTTACTGATTCGTCGCTACGCTCCTAACTTTTCTAATAGTTTTAAATACCTTGAAAATTACATATAAAATTGTGACCTTTAAGACAAGTAAGAAGCGAAGCGACGCCGAAGGCGCACCAGCCAACTGTCTGAAGCGCCAGAGACGCGGCAATAAGACAAAGAAAAAACAACATACCGATTATAATACCATACCGTAGTTGATGGTGAGTTCAGCACCCTTTCTGATATCCTTGTTAGCGACGAACCCAATCGCTTTGAATCCTTCCTTTCGATTGTTGGCCATCCATTTCTTCGCAATCATGTTTGGCTCACAACTATGATTGGCAAATCGAGCGGAGTTTCCACATTTTGTAGGATCGATGTAAAACCTACGACCAGTTTTGAACGGGTACGTATGTGTTTCACCATTTTCCTTGTATTCGAATTTGAAGCTCAGGAATAGAAATGATGATTTCTCCGTTGTAAGGAATGATGAACTCATTTTTTCCAGTTCCTTTGTCTCCAGAGGATTTGGCAAAAAAAGCGTTCGTCTCGTAGTTGTCGGTATTCTTCGAAGACTTGGTTTTTACATCCAGCCTTTTTCAGAGCACACGACTTTGGACATACTATAATTGTCACAAGAATTTGTACTGCAATCACAATCCTCATTGTCACATCTAGAATTAAATAAGTTTTTTTCAATTTTTTGATTCGAAGGAACTTACTTTTTCACTCTGACAATTTTAGCTGGATCCGCTTTGTATGAAGAATGTAGGGAACATTCGCCATGGTTTCCTGCAAAACTTTTTACATATTTCTATGCAAATTGGGAGTATTGGGCAATTTGGGCACATTTTGGCCAACGTTGGGAAATTTAAGCCGATATTCGAGTTCATTGCAAAAATGACACGATACACCAAAATTACTAAAAAATTTGAATTTCCCGCGAAAAATTATCCTAGAAACCACTTGAAAAGGCTCATGGCCTAACTTTCCAAATGGTGGCCTAGAAAATTCAAAAACTCGGCCACCTTGGATTTTTCAGTTTTCTCTGGGTTTCTGGGGTAGTTTTTGTTGGTGAATTTGAATTTTTGTGTTTCAAAGATGATTTATGACTCAGAAAGTCGGATTTTGATTATAAGCTCACCTTCTTAAACTTGAAGAATAGCAAAAACAAATAGATTAATTCTAGAAAAATCAGTATTTGAGGTAAGGCTATCCAGAAAGCAGCCATTTTGAAATAAGAATTTTTAGAAAAATATAAAAGACACACTTCAAAAGGTCCAGATTCAGTTACCGGATCATTTTGAAGCGTTTTGAGGGGTTAGGCCGATGGAAAATCGATAACCAGCCATTTGGGAGGGGTGTACTATAGAATAATGAAGATCTGCGGAACTCCTTATATAGGGGACAACCAGGGGGACACCTTGACAAGCTCCGCCCCCTTTTCGCACTTTTCTAGGAGGCAAGGAGTCTCTTCACGTCGTCCGATACTCTTTACCTTATAGTATCTGGGACAAACAGTGGGAGATTAGAAAGTCTACAGCAAGAGAGTGAGAGAGAAACCTCTTCACACCTCATACGTTCTCTGTCCTAGCAACTTTTTTCTACAGTACTCTTTCAGAATCTACAAACCCGTGTTTGGGCTCATTGTGACGCTTACAACGAGCCAAATACAAATTTACATTTCAAAAAAGAATTTATATCCAAAACTTTATATAAAAATACAGAATTCGACATCATGTCTGGGCTGTACTCGGGATTCAATACACTTCTTTTGATTGGAACAGCACCATTGCGGGAAGCCTGGAAGATCACGATATTTGAAACGAGTTTTTGGAAAAAAAATTTTAAAACTTACCATGATTTCCATGGCTCGTTCCTGATAGACATCCACACCATTTTCCTCTTGATGCCACGGCGGCTGAACGCTCTGGCCCCAAACAATCAATGATGGTACCCTTTAACATAGACACGGATCTGAAAAATTATATTGATTTTGAAGAATTCTGACCACAAAATTCGAATTTATCAACAAAAACTACTCTACAAGACAGAAAATACTATTTTGTTTTGAATTTTGCTCAAAATTCCAAATGAAGCTTACAACGATCCAAATACAAATAGAACGCTACCCGCACCGTCCACTTTGAGCCTACACATCTCACTTCCTTCAAAAGATATTGAAAAGTTGTCAACTGATAAAATGTTTATCATGATATCAGCAACATTTTATCAGTTGACCACTTTTTGATATCTTTCACAGAAAATGAGATACATGGGCTCAAATTTGACTATTCGAGTGGCGTTCTATTAGACTGCTTACCGTACTTTTTTGTACAAATAAATTTTTCCAATAAAGTTGTCAACTACAAAATTGAAGCTCTATTTTTGTTTAGTATTCTCTGAAATTTTCAGGCTAATTTAAGCATTTTGAACCACTTTTCAGGAACTTCGAAGTTTCATACTTTTTAGAAAACAAAAATTTTAAATGTCTAGAAATTTAAACAAAAAACTCAGGGTTCCAGTCAAATTTAGCACATAACAAATACAAAATTCAAATTTCCCGCAAAAAACTAGCTTAGAAACCACAAAAAACGGCTCATGGCCTAATTTTGCAAATGGTGGTCTAGAAAATTCCAAAACTCGGCCACCAGGGGAATTTCTGTTTTTTTAATGGTTTTTGGGGTAGTTTTTGATGGGGAATTCAAATTTCTACGTTTCAAAAATCACAAGGGACTGGAAAAGTATGATTTTTGGGATTTTTAGAATTATACGACAAGATGAAAATGACGTCATTCTGTATGAGCAATAATAGAGCAATTAAAGGTGGTGTGCGGTGAAACATTTTATTGCTTTATTTTGTGCAGAAATCCATGTAGATTCCCATAAAAACAAAATAATTCAAAAAAAATGCCTTCATTGAGAAAAACGGCATCGAAAAGTCAAAGTGGGAACCGGTGGCCTAGCGGCCAGGTGTGAGTTTTCTAGGCCAGCTACTGGTAAAAGCGCGCGAAATTCGAATTTTTATTGATTTTCAGTGTTTTCTCAGATTTTTGTCAGGTTTTTTCATA
>NC_013486.2:4646030-4657034 GCF_000004555.2 Caenorhabditis briggsae | reverse complement strand
TAACAAAAACATTTTGAATTCTTTTCAAAACATCACAGAAAACACTAAAAATCGATAAAAATTCGAATTTCGCGCGCTTTTACCGGCAATTGGCCTAGAAAATTCACACCCTATATAAGGAGGCCTATTCCAGAGATCTTCATCATTCCATTCTACTCTCTTGCCCCCTCCTAACGTTTCAAAATGGTCCGGTAACTGAATCTAGACCTTTTGAAGTGAATTTCCTATATTTTTCTGAATATTCTTCTACTTTGATTTGTCTACGATCAAAGATCCTTCAAATGCCCACTTCCCGATGTTCAAAGCTGCTCGTAGGTTCTACATCGATCCGACAAAATGTGGAAATTCTGCGAGCAGTTTCAGTCCATTCCGATACTTTCATCGACGTCGGCTCAAAAATCGGTCAGCTGGTTACGTTCGCTGCATCATATTCAAAGTGTGCACATGTGAGCGGAATTGACAAGAGCAAGTTCCAGCTGATTTTGCCACCGAAAATGGCATTCAGTTCGAAAGGTATCATTTTATCCAAATTTTGAAAAAACAAAAACAGTTTTGAAGCATTATTTAAACATCATCCCCTTCGTTTTTGTTCTCAAACTAACTAACTTTTAATTTGCAGGCTAATGGAACATTTTGGCGAACAACCACGGCCGTTCAAATTGGAAAAATACGACTTCAGAGATGAGGAACAAAGGCGAATTTCTGAAGAACAAAGCAACAATTATTTTTCGCAATAATTTTTTTACATGCCTTATCTCATTTTTTATCAATAAACCTTTGTAAACCCAGTTTTTTTCAGATGAAAATTTCAGTGATAAATTGAGAAACGCTTGCTAGTTTCAGTCGAGTTATATATCAGTCACTATACCAAAAATTGCCATTTTTGCATTATAAAAACCAAAAATTTAATCAAAATTTCCCATCAAAAACTACCCAAGAAATAACGGGAAATTTTTTTTGTGGCCGAGTTTTTGCATTTTCTAGGCCACCATTTGGAAAGTTAGGTCATTCTTCGTTTTTGATCGTTTCCAGGCGAATTTTGATAATTTGGCAAGTGACAAACATTTTGTTAGTTGGCACAATTTTGACATCTCTTGCAATAACTGAAATAATTGAGCTCAAAGTTGACGAACCTGCTGCTGACCTAACTTTTGCACTTGATGGCCTAGTTTTTGATTTTCTAGGTTTGCAAATCATGTTACTTTATTTGCCCTGCAGTGAGCTGCAAAATGAGCCCAAACACGACTAGGCTCCACCCACTTTGAGATTTCCTACAGACACGCGACGTACGATATACCACTTCCCGATATTTTTAAAGCTTCAAAGTTAAAAATTCGGTAAAAAATAATTAGGATCTGAAAAAGAAATTCATAATTCTTGAAAAAATATCTTGAAATCTGGAAAATCATAATCTCTTCGAACCTGTAATAGAAGAGATTTCAACTTTGGGCCAACTTATCTAGCTTTCTGTAAGAGATATTAAAAAACGGTCAATTGATAAAGTATTTATCATTTTATCGCAAACATTTTATCAGTTGATTTCTTTTTGATATCTTTCACAAGAAACGTGATAAATTAGCTCAAAGATAGGCTTAGCGTAGTTTTATTGTTTATGAGAAATTCATAAAATTTGCTATTTTTTAATTTTCTTCACCATATTTTTTTTTCTCAGCACATGAGAAATTGGAAAAATAACAATTTTTATGAATGATAAACAGTATTGGGGAGGGAAGAAAATGAGAAATAGTGTGGGAGAAGAAGAGGGAAAGAAGTGGAGGAGATGTGCAAAAAATCGTTCTCATTTTTTCTTGTCTTGTGAAGAGAGGGAAGACAATTTTACATTTTTTCGATTTCTCTTTTTTCTGTAATGCAGAATTGTTTTCTGTTGATTTTAACAATATTGAGATTTTGACATTCTAGAAATCCGGATATCCGAAACAATGAAATTGTTTTTTCTCTCAAAATTTATATTCTTTTTCAAAAATTCTAAACGTTGCTTCATGACCTTTTTTGGTCCTTATTAGGGTTACTGTAAAACCTGTATTAGAAGGGCCTGCCTTTCTATTGTTCCGAGGCACCAGCGGAGGGCCCTTCTATTTTTCCGGCCAGTTTTTTTTTCCCGAAATATTGCGTTGAAAAATTCGACGAAGTTTTGTTCAACATTCATGAAAATCTACCAATTTCACCAAAATTTATCAAAATTTTCATTGAAAAATAGAGTTTCAACAAATTCTATTAAATTGTGGAGTTCCTTAATTTTCTGATCAATGCACATTTTGAAGGGTGTCTTTTTTCACAGAGGGCCCTTCTTTTACGGGGTCCCTTCTATTACAGAGGCCCATTTACTTCTCCAAGCCCCTCTCGGAGGGGCCTTCTATTAAAGGTGGGGGGACAGGAGATTTTACGGGGGATTTTTGGGGCCAGAGTATGCATTCTACCGTGACGGTGTACAACGCTTAAAGGGGAAATCCGGCCAAAAAATTTTTTGCATTAAAATGTGTAAAAATTTATCTATTTTTCAAATATTATTGCGAAAAAATTCAAAGAAAATCCGAAATTCCCGAAAAACGGCGTTGAAAAGGAAGAAAATTCAAAAAAAGGTGCCGCCGGGGGACGAGGATTTTCAGGGAGAAACCTAGGCCACGGCACCTGACAGCCTTTTTTTCAAGTCGCCGACAGTGGTTTGTTACGTTTTTTACCTGCCGGGCATGAAATAGAAAAAAATCCGGAAAATTTGCCACGTAGGAAAGGCGACCGCTGCCGTGGCCTAGGTTTCTCACTAAAAATCCTCGTCCCCGGCGGCACCTTTTTTTTGAATTTTCTTCCTTTTCAACGCCGTTTTTTGGGAATTTCGGATTTTTTTAAATTTTCTCGCAATAATATTTGAAAAATAGATAAATTTTAACACATTTTAATGCAATAAAATTTTTTTGTCGGAGTCCCCCTTTAATGTCACTCTGCGTACAGCTGTCGTCCTCGCCTTTACGGATGCAATCGGGCGACCGCATTCACTTTGCCCGTGTAGCTCAGTCGGTAGCGGCGCCGCACCCTCAATCCTCGCCCCACACGTTCAACTCCTCGAGGGGCATATTTAAACGAAATTTCGAGAACATTATTTTTTTCATGTCCTCCCACCTTTAAAGGAGCCTTTCTATTAAAGGGGCCCTTCTAATACAGGTTTACGGTAATTTTTATCTCTTTCTGAATTTCAAGATTGTAAAAATATATTTTTAATTTTGCATTCTTGAGCCAAACAGCAAACGTCAGAGAATGACCAAAAAAAGTGCATACTTACAAATTTCATGAATCCTAATAATTATAAGCATAGACGTTTGACTTCGTTAGATGACTTTTTCTCAAAAAAGTGAAATTTTTATCATGAAAATTGTGGTATATATATGTATGTCAGAAAAAATGAAAATACAATTTTTTTTCTTAAGTGCTGACTTGAAAAAAATCATTTTCGAAATTCCGAAATTCTGAAATCTAGAAGTTTTCAGATTTTTGAAAATATAAAATTCTGAAATTTATATTCTGTCTTTCGAAAATTTTGAAAAAATAAAAAGAAAATTTGATTCTGAATTTTGAAATTTCAATTAAATGTTTTTATGCCGAAAAAGTCAATACCGAAAATTCGGAAATTCTGAGTATCTTGGAAGTTCAAAAACTGCAGTTCGATATTTTGATATTCTAAAATTTTGGAACTTTGATACCCAAAAACTCTGAAATTCTGAAATTCTGAAATTCTAATTATTTTGAATTCCCCAAACTTCTACGATTCCAGTTACAGAGATCATGGCGCCCAGAGCTGAAATCCCAGAAATTCGTCAAAATGAAATTATTGGAAATTTCAAAAAATCCATAATCCCAAAAGAAGCAATTCTAAAATCCTTGAATATTCTCATTGGATTGGAAGATGAGAATTCGGTGGGTTTTGGGACAAAAATGGATTAATTTGAAAATTTTAAAGTCAAATTCAATATTTTCGAACGTTTGTGGTTGTATCCAGAAAGCGAAATTTTGAAAAACGGAGATTTTTCCAAAAAATTTTTTTATTACATAACCCTTAAAAATCAAAATTTTCAAAATTTCCAGATTCGTCTTGGTTTTCGCCTCTTCACAATCTTAAATTTTGATCTGCATGACTACAGTACCGCCTATGAATACGCCCTCCGTGTCAGTATTCGATTCGAAGAAGCTGAGCAATTTGTGAAGAAAATTGAGGAGATTTTGGAAAATTATGAAACCTAAGTTGAAATTTTTAATAAATGTGTCAAAAGCAATAATTTATTGTTAGAAAGCACAAAGCAATGAAAGACAGAAGAAAGCCCAAAATCAGAAGTTCAAATTTAAATTCAATAAATCAATAAATCAATAAATCAATCAAAATCGGGATCAAAAAGAACGACTCGACGACGAGGTGCCGAAATCGATCGGCACATCGATGCACTAGTTTGAGTGCATTGTTGACGCATTTTCTGACGACGTCGATTCATATCCCAGAGTTGGGCTCTCTCGATGACGTCATCTAATTCATCTTCTCCAACATAATCTTCAATGAAGAGGTGTGTCGTCGAACGACTTGTCACTGAAATTTAATGTTGTCAATGGAGCGTTTTAAGCCAATTTATCTCGTTGCCTGTGTAAGATATCAAAAAGTGATCTACTGATAAAATGTTGGTGATATTATGTTAAACATTTTGTTAGTTGACAACTTTTTGATATCTTTTGAAGGAAACGAGTTAATTTGAGTCAAAGTTGGCAGAAATTTTACTAAATGTTCTACGAGATTATTTCAATTTTTCGAACGAAAATTTTTAAATTTTTGTAGTAGTAATTTCAAAAAATACGGTAATTTGGAAAAACGATTTTTTTAGTTTTCCAATTATTTAAAGAATATTCTTGATTTTCTCGAAAAATTTTCGAATTAAAAATCTTGTTTTATGAAAATCTCCAAAAAGGTTTTTTCAAATTTCGAAATTCTCAACTCACCAATTCTAGATGCACTCCTCCCAGTGGCTCCCTCATACCGAATCGGAATTTCATTGATATCCACATCGAACTTTTTCAAATTTGATTTCATCGATTTTTGATTATTCCTCTCCAAACCCTCCAGTTTCTCAATCGATTTTTCTTTTTTCGTAAGAGAATCTGTTGATTTTTCTCTTCTCAAATTCCCGCCAATTTCTTTCCCATCCGCCCACTTTGCTCTTGATGATTTTTCTGGAATTTTCTGTGCAATTTTGGATTCCTTTTTGCCAAATTTTCCATATCCCGGAGGCTTTTCAGATGACGTCAATGGAATCTCCACAGCTTCAGAACATGGCTTCAGAATTGGAATTTGTTTTTCCCGGGGTTTTTCTTTTTCTTTTTCAACGTTAGCCGCTCCAGAACTCCCAGAATTCTTTTCGGGATTTCCAGAAGCTCCAGAAATTGCTCCAGAAGCTACTCCAGAATTCGGTCCAGAATTCAGAAGATTTTCTTCTGAATTCCTCTTCGTGTACGTCGTCTGAGTGACCTGATAAGATCTATGGAATCTCACTTCATCGTCGTTCTCTTTTTTTGAAATTTTCTCGGATTTTTCCGATGGTTTCAGAATTGAAATCACTTCTTCTTCGGTTTTTATCGAAATCGTATCGGAATCTTTTTGAGTCGTTTGAGTTATCGCTTGAGTCGAAGTCTGAGTTGTGGATTTTAAATCGATTGGTGGTAGATTTTCAGATAAGGGACGAGACGACTCTTCGGGGTTTTGATTGGAATCTGGAAAAACGTTTTTTCCTTTTTTGAAGCGTTTTTGAAAGTGTATTTTTTCTAAAATTAAGAAATTCAAAACTAAAAAAAAAGGAACCCAAAAGTTCCAAAATTTTCAATTTATGATATTCTTTGAATTTCCAAATTTTCAGGATTTCCGAATTTCTGAATTTCGAAACTTTTGAATTTTTATACTTTCTGAATAAAAACATTCCGAATTCCTCAATTTTTGAATTCTGATATTCAGAATTTTAAAAACTGAGGATTTTAGGAATTTTTTGAAGTTTTGATTTCTTCGGAATTTCATAATTTCAGAATTCTCGAATTTTAAAATTAGTGAACTTTGAAATTTGAAAAGTTCTCAGAAAAGAAAAAGAATCTCAGAATCTGAAAATCTCAGAATCTCAGAATCTCAGAATCTCAGAAACTCAGAATCTCAGAATCTCAGAATCTCAAAATGAAAGAATTTCAGAATCTCAAATTTTAGATTTTTCGAATCTCTAAATTTGGATTTCAACAATTTTGAATTTCAGAGAGTCAGAACTTATGAATCCGACTGTTATGAACAAGATTTCGACATTTTCTTTTCAAGATCTCATTTTTAAAAAGGCGCGTTTCCTGATCCCGCCCACTCACTTTTCTTGAACGACCGATTGGAATTCAAAAGTCTTGGCAGTTTTGTGCTCGAACTGTTTCCCTTCTTTGCATCTTTATTCACTTCAGATGTCGTTATACTTGCACAATCTGTATCCTTTATTTCCAATTTCGGAATAATCGTATGCTCTTCTCCTTTTGTCTGCGTCTCTCCCAGTTTTACTCTCTCACCCATCATCCATTTCTCATTTTTACCCAGCCAGGAAGCGGTTCCAATCTCGTTCAAATGCTCCATACTTCCGCCGATCTGAAAACGAAAAGATTCTTGTTTTTTTTTGATGATTAGAGTTTGGAGAATTTGAATTTCCTGAAGTTGAAGAATTTGGGAAAAAAAGTTATGAGTTTTTGGATTTCGGAACAATAGAAATTTTCAAAAATCAAAAAAATATCCTGGGATAAAACAACTGGATTTTGAGAAATTCATTTCTGAATTTCTGAACTTTTCTAATCAAGTTTTCAGACCCTAAAAATCTAGAATCCTCAAGAAGAATATGCAAATTTCTGAAAGTTTGAAAAGTCTAGATTTTGAAATTCCAATTTTTTTTCAGGGACTTCAAGAGGAAATTCATTTTTTCTCGTTTTCGAAGAGTTTCCGATTTTTTTAAACTTTGAAAATCTAGAAAATTTCAATTTTTCTGATGTTTCACAATCAGATTTAGGATGACTCTTTTCAAAAGAAATGGAGAATTAAAAAAAATTACCTTCAACGGAGGAATATGTGAAGTGAGATGTTTAATTTGAATGTTCGACGCACTGGGACTTCTCGATAGAATCCCATCAAACGGATACGGCAAACCTGGTAGAGGAAAACGATCATTATGCATTTTCTAGGCCACCACCGGAAATATCAGTACACGTCTGGGTGTATCTATACTTCCGAGTGCATTGGAAAAAGTACAATTGTTCTATTTTTTGTCTTATTTTCGATGTAAAAATTTGAATTTTTGTAACTCAATTAAATACCGTAAACACTCTAATAGAACGCCACCCGGACCGTTCACTTTGAGCCAATCTATCTCGGGTCCTGATGAAAATATAAAAAATTTGTCAACTGATAAATTGTTTATCATAACATCCTATACATTTATCAGTTTCCACATTTTTTATATCTCTTATAGAAACTGAAATAATTAAGGTCCAACTTGACAGTGTGGGGGCCCTTCTATTACAGGTTCCAGGTAAATAAGTCAAATAGGACATTTTTAAATATTCTAGGTGATAATGGAAAATCTGGAAATCAAAAAAAAAAACCAGAAAAAATTGAAATTTCCATCGAAATCGGTTTTCCCAGATGTCAGGATGTAAAAATAAAAAAAATAGGTTTACCTGTAATTGTACCGTATCCCTCCTTCTTCAAATAAATATCCATTGATTCTGCGGAATTCAAAAAGGTTGGGACCATCTGAGGAGCACGGATTATTGGGTTATAACGCTGAAAAAATTGTGGACATCGGGATACACAGAAACACATTACTAAGAAAAAAATCTGATATCCAATCTGAAATTATCTCCTTTTTTCTCAAAAATCTTTGGTTTTCTGGTCCAAAAAAACTATTTTTTTTGCCGATTTGGCTTTTTTGGACATCGGGAAAACAGACAAACAGACAGACTCACTTTTCCCCTCAACGTAAATCTCGATTGTCCGTATGGAACATTGATGAACGGACCGTTTTCCACTGCAACATATTCTCCATTCGTTTCCAATTCGTCGAACTGACAAAAAAAAATTATATTGGCGGAAATTCAAAAATTCGACCTTTTTGAAAAATAGTCAACTTTGAAGTCCTAAAAAGTAGTTTAGAATTTTTCGATCTGTCTGAAATTTTCAGATTATACTAAACAAAAATAGAGCTTTAATTTAGTAGTTAACAAGTTTTTTGTAGCTTTTTTAGTTTTTGAGGCATGCGCCTTAAAAATACCGTACCCTCCTCTCCTCGTTTTTCTTCTGCACTGTAGAGCATTCCATCTTTAAAGGCGCATGTATCAAAAACTGAGAAAGTTACAAAACAGTTGTCAACTTCAAAATTGAAGCTCAATGCTCTTTTTGTTTAGTACTCTCTGAAATTGTCAGATAAATCGAAAATTTCTGGACTACTTTTTCAGGATCAAAATTGACTAGTTTCTACTGAAAAAGCCAAAATTATATTTTCCTTGGTTTCTCTTTCAAAAAAATAAAATAATTCTTCAGAAAAATAGAAAAAAGCTAACATGATGAACTGGAATTCCTTGTATCGTAAAAAGTCTTTTTACAGCAGTCGCGGTTCTTAGGGATACTGTTAGCGCATCCAAAAATACGATCCAATGTTTGAATTGTTTTCTAGTGACCACCAAAATCCGACCCTGATCGAACATGTCGCCGTTACGAAATACGCGGATCTGAAAATGTTCGATTTTTTTTTGAAAATCTGAAAATTATTTCATCCCCTATTTTCTCAATTTTTTGAATTTTCTAAACTTTCAAAAATTGGATAAATAGATTTTTTTTCAAAAAGTTCGAAATATTCATATACTCAATTTTCGGAAAAAAAATTCTGAAAAAAGGAATACCGTAAAACCTGTATTAGAAGGGCCCCTTTAATAGAAGGGCCCCCGTTATAGAAGGGCCCTTGTAAAGATGGGTCCCTCCAAAATGTTGCTCAATTTTGGTGAAATTGACAAAATTGACATTTCATGATTTTTGTAAGAAAATTTGTCAAATTATTTGATGAAAAATTTCAGGAGAAATGACCGGAAAAAATAGAATGGCCCCTCTAATTGAAGGGCCCCTGTAATAGAACGCCCTTCTGATACAGGGTTTACGGTAACTTGCCAAAAAACGGACAAAATTTATGAAAATCTTTTTAAAAAAAGAACAACTTTTAGAATTTTTCAGAAACGTCGAAAAAATCGAGAAAATATAATTTCCAAAAAATCTAAAATTGGGAAAAAAATAAAACTGAAATTTCAGACAAAACACAGTTTTTCAACTTACTTTTATTGCTGAATATTGCCACATAATACTATAAATTGTCTACATTTTTTCTCCTAAAATATAAAAAAAAATCTGTTCCAACGAAAAAAAAAATTTTAGCTTTTATAAAAATATAAAAGGTCAAAAACCTAGAGAAAAGCCCAACAATAGGTTTGTCTTTTACCTCTCTTTTTCACAAAAAATTCTTTTTTTTTCAAAAAAACTCACTCGTAATGGGAAGAAGTCGACATGATGGATGATGGTGTGCAGATTTTCGCTCATTTTGATTTTTTTGAAAAGTTCCAGAAGTCTGGTTTTTTTCTAGATTATTCGAAAAGTTCAAAAATTCGGATTTTCCATGTTTTTTTTTGTTGTTGTAGACTTTGGAATGTAAATAATATATAGCCGAAAACCAGATGAAGTGACCTGGAAAGAGATTTTTATTTTTATTTTTGTTGAAATGAAAAAAATGAGAGAAATAGAAAGAAAAATGAAAAATATGAGAATTTTGAAATTCGAAGATTCGAGAACTCGCACAATTTTTTGATTGTAAACTTTCAGAAAGTAGAGATAATTAGAATTTCAAGAATAATCAGAAAATTCAGTATTTCAGAAAATTCGGAATTCAGAAAATTTTGATTTTCAGATAATCAAAAATAGAAAAATCCAGAAGTTTTCAAACTCCAAAAAAACAAGTTCAAGAAAAAAATTCTGTTTTCTGAACATTTAGAAAACTCGAAAAATTGAAAATTCCTCAAAATCCAGACAATAAGAAAGTTGAAATTTTCAGAAAATTCAGCGAAATATGACATTTTTAATACCTAATTAAGCAATTTTCAAATTAATTATTTCTAGATTTTCAAGAACAAAACTCCCCTTTTTCAATATTTCCAGCTGGTTTTTCAGTTTTGCTTTTCAAAAATCTATCTTTATACCTTTCAAATTTTATTAAACTTTCTGAAATTTCAGCAATTTTTCCGAATTTTTATCTCCAGTAGAATATCAACATTGAGCTTGTATATCTCATTCACTTTTTGATATCTTCTACAGTAACTGAAACAAATTGGCTCAAAGTTGAAAATCATTCTATTCGAGTGTTTACTGTGTAACAATTTTTGGGTATCTCTTACAGTAATCAAGATAAACTTCCCAATGAAATCTCCTTAGAATGTAGTACTCTATTCAAACAATGATCTATACAAGCATGAGAAAATGTAAGTGAGCCCCAGTTCAGAAAAAAAGAAGAAATAGGAGAGAGAAGAAATTCCAATAGGTAACTGGAGTACAGCTCAATTTGGCTCTCCCCCTCGATTCTCCTCTTTTTGCACGACTGAACACATCCGGAGGATACATTTTTGAGGTGAATAAGAGTAGGAAGGCGATTATGGTTGTTTGGGGGAACTCAGACATCTATTATTGTTATTATTATTATTTTGGGGGAAAAGGAGTGGACAACGCAACTCTTTTTTGTCAAATGAAAGGTGTTTTTTGAGGAGTGGAGCTGTTTGGACAACAAGAAAGGGTTGGGGAACCTTTTTTGAGGATTCGAAATTACGGTTTTTTAATTTCAATTTTTGCAAACTTGTTCAAATATTTGAATAGAATTTTGAAGAACATCGGCTATTTCGAAGACAAAACATTCGGAAACA
>NC_013486.2:4644195-4645678 GCF_000004555.2 Caenorhabditis briggsae | reverse complement strand
TCAAAAGAAATGAGATATATAGGCTCAAATTGGACGATCCGGGTGTCGTTCTATTAGAGGTTTTACGGTATTTACCAGAACCTTGCGTCGTGAAAAAGGAAAATTAGAAAACAGTTAATAGTTTTAGAAACCTGAAGTTGTTGCAACTCATATTTTTAGCATCGTTTGATTTTTTTTAAACTATAACTAGTGTTATTCGTAAATCTTCTCTAATTTTTCTTTTTATTTTTCAGAATGGGTCGCGTGTCAAACTTGACAATTTTAAAAAGAAAGCAAATCGAAGCAATACACAAGGCAAAAGCAGCAAAGAAGGCAGAACGTGAACGTCAAGCCGCTGCCGCCGCTTCTGGAGATTCGACCGAGAACAAAACTCCAATAAGTAGGTTTTTTGTTTCTACCGAAGCTTTAAAAAATTTCGGGAAAAATTCCGGAATTTTTCAAGAAAACTGGAAAATGGTATTCTTCAATACGTTTTTGAAGTTAATCGAAAAATAAATATAAAACAATTTTTCTCCGATCCTGTTCAAAAAACCATCTTTCTAGGCCTCTTGAGAATCGAGATAGAGGGCTTTGAAGTTTAACAGAGACGCAGACAACCAAAGTCTCTCATCGTCTGCGTCTCTTCCCACATAGGCTGTAAAACGCTGTGTTTCGACTACTAGAAGAGCTTGAACGTTGGTTTTTTTTCGCCCACTGTTGTAATTTCGATCAAATTTTTTCAGAAGGAAGACCAAAGACGTCCGTGACTGTTGAAGATGTAAAAGCGGCGAAGACACTCCAGCAACTCAGCCGCCGTCAGAACAAGAAGAATCAATCGAAACTCGATGTGTCTGCTTCTGAAACTACCACCACTCAACAAACTTAAATTTTGGCATCTCTGAAAGTGCCAATAAAGATAATTTTTTGAACAATCTCATTCCTTTCGATTTTCAAATTTTTGCGAAACTACAAAATTCCTTCACAACTATTCATTTCTCTACACAATGTATCACATAATAAGTACACATTTAATTAGGCTGGAAAACATGAAATTTCAATTATACCACACTGGAATTCTGACTTCTGGAGTCTCGTATCGATTCATACATTTTTTCAAAGTGGGTCTGGAAAAAATGAATTAGAAAAATTTAAACTTTTTGTAACTTACTTCAAAATCTTTACAAGCGCATGGTTTCGGTGTTGTCTTTGAATCTCGTGAGGGTCGAATTCAGAATCCTGACGACGGTGTCTGGTGATTCTGGGGAGCTCAACGGATCGGTGATGAACAACAGACATTGAACTGGAGCAGCTACGCAATGAGCACTGAGAAAATGACTTTTATTCAAAAACCATGATCCAAAAAAAGACAGACTTTTGGAGTTTAGCTGTTACAATAATTTGAAAATTTCCTACAATCATGTTCAAAAGTCATCTTTGACCCCTGGAAGCGCTTTTAATATTTATAGAGACGCAGACAGTCAAACTGTCTCGTCGTCTGCGCCTC
>NC_013486.2:4610180-4639909 GCF_000004555.2 Caenorhabditis briggsae | reverse complement strand
ACTTTCTGCGTCTCTGTAAAACTTCAAAGCACTGGGTCTCGACTTTAACGAGGCCGAGGAAGATGGTTTCTGAACAGGATTTGATGGAATTTTGTCACTTTTAAAATTCTTGTAACTAGATTCACCAATCTCAGACACCCAAAGTCTCACCTTAACCGCTTCTAGCACAATGTTCCACCAAGTGATCACATCCTCCTCATAGGGACTCAACAATAACAAAAAGTGAATAAGATCCCAACTGATCCAGTCATCGTCATCTTCTCTGAGTTTATCAGCTTCTCCAAAATCCATATCCTCTCTTGCTTCACCATCTAAAATTTCTGGTTTTACCAAGTCAGGAAGTCCCTGAATATCATCTTTTTGCTCATCGATCCGAGGCTCGAATGTTTTGGTTTCTGGCGAGTTTTGGTTATCGGGTTCTAGAATCGAAAACGAATTTTCCAGTTTAGAATCGTTTTCTGGAGGTTTTGGTTGACTTGTGGCGATGTCTTCAGACTTTGAAGGTCCAAGAAATCCATCGCTAGCTTTGTTCTCTGTCGTTGCGTCAGAAGACAATTCGTTTTCTTCAATTTTAGGATCTTGTGCGTCTTGCTCCGGCTTCAAAGTACTTTCTGGATGCAAATCGAGAATACTCTTGTCATTTGAAAGTTCTGATTTGACACTTGGTTTCTCTTTCACAGATGCCACACCAAATTTCAGATCCTTTGATTCCTCTTCCTGTGTATCGAAAATTCTGGAACCTCTGAAATTCTGATGGCTGCGACGAGGTGTTCCTAGCGTTTCAGAACTCTCGGAAGCTTTTCGATTCTTCAACACTCCTTTAAAATCGGAAAAATAATTCTCGTTGGGATGAACGGATAGTGGTTCAGTGTCTTCTTGATCTCCGCCTGAAAAAAAACAGAAGTGTGCGTTTTCGAGTGATGGTGCAGAGAGATCGGTGCTTACATATGACTTACAGTCCATCCAACAGATGACCTAGAAAACCACAAGTTAATTTCTAGGCCACCAGTTGGATCAATGTCTTGATTATCCGAGAGAGGACGACACATGACCTATCTTACAATTGTTAGATTTCTAAGTTCTAAGATTCAAAAATTGGCCTTTTTTTAAAATTATTACCTGTCTCCTCATTCACCAACTCATTTTGCTCTGGTTCCGATCTTTCTGTGGTTGTTGGTACTTGAAAATTCTCCAAATTACTTTTCAAATCGAAATCGTCCGTGATTGGTGGATCGCCTGAAAAACAACCTTTTTTGAGGACATCTGGACAAACAGACTCACCACCCGCGACCTCATTCTCCAGCTCCTCTCGATCAAGTCTGGGTTTTTCAGTGGATACTGTAGTTTCGGTAGATACTGTAAGCTTTTCCGTGGGCAAATTCTCCAAATTCTTTTTAAGATCCAATTCATCATTGATTTTCAGTTCTGGATTCTCTTGAGCTTCTTGTAGAGTCATGGATTCTGACTGAATATCTTTTCCAAACTTCTCAATGTCCTCTTCCAATTGCTCACTTTTTCTCGGAGCCTGCAACAACGCCTGTGGCCTAACTCTGGGATTCTAGGCCACTTACAGTATCTGATGGCGTGGCATCATTAAAGTCTGTTGGATGAGAATAGACACTGAAGAGTATAATGATGATGAAGTACAGTTTTATAATCATAGAGTTGTCTTCTTTTTTTTTCTCGAAAAGTGAGAAATCCATCGGATCCGAAAATCCAGAGAGAGCTTTGAAGAATAAGAGAGCGGATAGAGAAAACAGAGAAAACTTGTGATGATGATCTCCTGTGTATCAGCTCTCTCCAGCTGGAGAGAGTCCATGATAAATGGATATGTCATGTGCTTCTTCTTCTGACGATTCAAGGATAAAGAAGATGAATCAGATGGAAAGAAGAAGAAGAAGAAAAATGTGTTCAATGAATTGGTCATATGTTCCTCACACAAAAAAATGGGACAGAAAAATTGGGGAGAAAAACACAAAATGTGTACTCGGGATGTGTGGGTGAGAAAGCTTCAGGTACATGGAAAAAATTTTATCAATAGAAAATCACAAATTCTCAAAGTCTTCCATTAATTCGATCATCGATCCCTTCCAATTTCTTCCACAACGCCTCTTGTAACTCCCCATCTCTCGCTGCCTCTTTATCGATTCTCGACTCATCATCCCAACAAGATTTCAATACTTTCCGGAAATTTCCTTGACTTCTGGATGCGTTGCACAGTATACTGTAGTCGCGGCTCCTTGACTGGAGTTTTTGGTGAAAGGAGTGGTCAGGAAACTGAGGACTTTTCCGGCCGGAGAGTTTCTGGAAAAAAAATAAAATTGAGAGCATGAGGCATAAGCATCGAGAAAAAAAAACTTTTTTTTCGAACTTTGTATTTTTTCATATTATCCAAAATTTTCAGAAACCATAAACCAAATTTGAAAATGTTTTTTTTGTAGTTAACGGCGGGTGGATAATAGAAGAGCCTCCACACTGTCTAGTTTGAGCCATTTCATCTCGGTTACTGTAACAGATATAAAAAAGTTGTCCGCTGATGAAATGTTGATGACATTATGATAAACAATTTTTTAGTTGATAACTTTTTTCTATCTTTGATGAGAACCGAGATAATTGAGCTTAAATTTGACAGTGTGGAGGCCCTTCTATTATAGGTCTTACGGTTTCTCGATTTTTTTTTCTTGAAAGCTCATAGGGGAGTTGAACTTCTGGGCTCAATGCTAAAGGTGCAGCATTGCTACCAGTGGAGCTACGCTGGTGCAAGCTCCATTCTTGTTATCCTCACCTGAAAATATCGGTCTTGACAGCATCTCCAGGATGTACCGAATAGGTACTAATCCCATTCTGATTCTCATCTCGATGCAGCTTAAATGCCAAATGCATATCCGCCAATTTCGATGCTCCATACTTCTGAAGTGCAGACGTCGATGGATCCTCACCACATAAAAGCCGCAGTTTCTGTTCCAGATTCATCGATTTTTTGAATCCAACACGAGTACTCAAAGTGGACGATAGAATAACAATTCTCGAAAGGGCGGAGCGACGAACGACGGGAAGAAGGACTCGGAGAAGCTGAAGTAGTGCAATGCTTATGGTTTTCATGTTTTCCTCCTGGCCTAAATTTCTCATTAGTGGCCTAGAATCCCATAACACTTACCGCAAAATGTGCCACCACATTTACCCCAAAATGGCTCTCAAATCCATCCTTTGTCGTCAAAACCGTTGGCCGAAAGACTCCAGCATTAAGAATCAACCCATGAATACTATCTGTGCATCCCAATGTCCCGATTTCCATAGTATGGACTCCACACCTACCATTTATTAGCCACATATTCCTCTCCAGCCCTTCTCACCGATCGCAAATCACTCAAATCACACTGAATAATATCGATTTTGGCATCCGGTTTTTTTTCGAGAATCCGAGATTTTTGGTTTTCCGATTCTTTCAAATTTCGATTTATGAATACGACATGTGAACCGACGAGAGCAAACACTTCTGCAGTATCAACACCAATCCCAGAAGTGGTTCCAGTGATGGCGAAGGTTTTTCCGGAGACGTTGATTCCTTTGAGAACCTGGTTTTTTTTTTTAATTTCAGATATCAAGAGCTTCAAAATGAATATAAACATGACAGTGGGACCCGAAATGGGGAATACAGTACCCCAGACAGAAATATACAAATTTTTGATTTTTCCAGTGAAAAATAATAAGCTTTGACGCCCTAAAAAAAGTTGCTCAGAATTCTTCGATTTGTCTGAAATTTTCAGAATGTACTAAACAAAAATAAAGCGTCATGTTTGTTGTTGGCAACTTTTTTGTGCCTTTTTTGGTTTTTGAGATGCGCGCCTTTGAAAATATTACGCTGTCCAGCCGCTAAAGTGACACAGAAAGATGAGAAGAAGGTACAGTACTTTTAAAGGCGCACATCTCAAAAAATATATACAGTATTTGAAACCTTATCCCTTTTTTGTCCCAAAAAAGAAAACCAAAAGAAGAAAAATAGTGTCAAAAATGCATAGAATTTATGATTAAAGATACAAATATTGGCTCAAATTATATATTCTTCTTGTTTTTTTGTTTCATTTTTCATGAAAGGAAAATGTATATTTTCAGAATATGAAAATTTCAATACATTAAAGATTTTGTGAATATGAAGTTTCCAATTTTCAGACTTTCAGAATCTCTGAATCTCTGAGTTTTAGAATTTCCGAATCTTAGAATTTCGGAACCTCTGAAATTCAGAAATTTAAAAACTTCGAATTTCCAAATCTTCTTTTTCTCAAAGTTCTGAAATTCCCAATTTTTTGTTTCATAACAAAGTGTTTATGTCATTTGAACTAACCTCTTCCTCCCCCATCTTCCGGACCCATTTCATTTTTTTTTCCTTCCGTGCGTCTCTCGATTTCTCCCGATCTCTCGCCTTCTCTCTAATTTTAAATTCTCACTCTTTTTTGCTCCGTGAGCCGCTGCTCCTCATATTATTATAACACAGAAAGAGAAGGGACCATTGAAAATCGGCAGCTCGAGAGAGTAGGGGAAAAGGAGAGAGTGTAGAGGAAAAGAAAAAAAGTGAGAGGGAAAAAAATGAACCGAATTCTCCAAACATTTTTGCTCAACCCAAGAGAAATGTTTGGGTTTATTAGATATCGATTTCAGTCTTTTTTGCAAAGAAAAAATGATTTTTGATTATCATACGAATTCTGACACTTTAGGAGTTTATAATTACAGAATCTCAAAGTCTGGGAAATTTTGGATTTGTCATATTTTTTGAAAATTTCAGAAATTCAGATTTTCGAGATTTTGGAGTTAACTAAACTTTTTCTAAATTTCTGGATTCTTTGATTTTCGGAGCATATTTTGGAATTCTTAGAATTTCTAAACTTTTAGAATATTTTTGAATTTTCAGAAATTCAGCATTTTAGAATTCTAGCATTTTCTGTTCCTTAAAAAATATCTTCCGAATTTTTTAAAAATCCAAAAATTTCGGAAAATTACTACATTTTCCGAAATTGTTGGATTTTTAATGGATTTTTTAGTGTCTGAAATTCTATGAAAATATTTTTTCAAAATTTTAATTTTTTTGGATTTAAGGATTTTTTTTAAATTTTGGATTTTGCCTGATTGTGAGTTTCTGAATTTCTGAATTTCTGAATTTCTGAATTTCTGAATTTCTGAATTTCTGAATTTCTGAATTTCTGAATTTCTGAATTTCTGAATTTCTGAATTTCTGAATTTCTGAATTTCTGAATTTCTGAATTTCTTAATTTCTGAGTTTTTGAATTTCTGAATTTCTGAATTTCTGAATTTCTGAATTTCTGAATTTCTGAATTTCTGAATTTCTGAATTTCTGAATTTCTGAATTTCTGAATTTCTGAATTTCTGAATTTCTGAATTTCTGAATTTCTGAATTTCTGAATTTCTGAATTTCTGAATTTCTGAATTCTTGTCAAAACGTGAATCATCTTCGGAATTCGTCATTTTTCCTTCCTTCTTCTTCTTCCTCCACACCTCCACAACGTCTTCTGGAATTGTAAAGAAGACGTCGTTAGATTTTATCACCTCGGTAAGAAGAAGGATTCTTCTTCGTTTTCCGAAGTTATTAAAACCGATTCTCTCCCACTTTTCTCATTTTCAATTCATTTCATTTTCTCTCTCTCTCTCTCTCTCTCTCTCTCTCTCTCTCTCTCTCTCTCTCTCTCTTTTCTCTTATCAATTTCTTCTTGTCAGAAGAGAAAATTGAATGAATTCGACAGCTCAAATCTTCTTATGAAATTTCTTTCAAAAGAATTTATTTTAGGTTTTCTGAATTATGAAATTTTGGAAATTGAATTTCAAAACATTATAAATATACGGGTTAGTTTTTATTATTAAAGATATTTCGAAATTTGAGATTTTGAGGATTATAGACCCAACCATGAAGATCGTCATATCTAATTCGAAGGATTCTGAAAATTCTAAAACTTGGAGATTTCTGAAATTCCATAAAGTCTGAAATTCCGAAAATCTGAATTCTTTTCTGAGATTCTGAGATTCTAAGGATTCTCATATTTTGAGATTCGGAGATTCTGAGATTTTGAGATTCTGAGGTTCTGAGATTCTGAGATTCTGAGATTCTGAGATTCTGAGATTCTGAGATTCGGAGATTCTGAGATTATGAGATACTGAGATTCTGAGATTCTGAGATTCTGAGATTCTGAGATTCTGAGATTCTGAGATTCTGAGATTCTGAGATTCTGAGATTCTGAGATTCCGAGATTCTGGATTTTTCAATTCTTGAAATTTCAAAGTCCTGAACTTTTGGGATTCCAAAATTCTGAAGTATTGAAGACCTAAAATTTGAAATTCTAAAATTTTGATAAAATTATAAATTCCAATACTTCGAACATTGAAATTTTCTCAAATTCATGAAATTTTTCACCAAAAAAAAATGAATTCTCCAAAACCCATCAATCATTTTTTTTCTCTCAAAATTTTTTTTCGAAAAAAATGGAGAAAATTCCATGAATGTATTTATTTTTTACTTACTGACTGACAGATTACTCCACCCTTTTCAAAAAATTTTTTCGAAAAACAAAATTTCAAACATTCATGGGAATCAGTTTTTGTGACATTGGAGAACATTAACCTCACAAAAAAGAATTCAGCATGAAAAAAAAGCTTTAAAAATAATGGATGGCCTAGAAAACTAATTTTTTAAAAACTAGGCCACAGCCTAAAAAACCAAACTTGCTCCTTTTGATCTCTAGAACTTCCATGTGACTAAAAGTTGCAGGATTTTTTTTTTCAAAAATTTTTTAAATAGGTTTTTGACATTTATTCTTTTAAAGCTCTTATCACTAGTTTTTTTTTGTCCGTCACCGCCGGACAGTGACCACTTATCACACCCATTTTTGCCGATTTTTTTGCGTTCCTCTTTGAAAAAAATCATAAAATATTGACATTTGCTCCATGCCATTTTTTGCAGTGAGAAAATAGAAAATTTGATTTTTATCATTTTTTAGAGGATGTTGAACTTTTTCGCTTTTTAGGATTCAGAATTAAAATGAAATTGTTCGAAATTTTTAGTTTTTGGAATCGATTTTTCTGAATTTTTCGAATTTCTGATTTTCCAATTTATTTCCTTGTTTTCTAGACCATTTACTATAGTGGCCTAACGTTATCAACATGATTTTTCTAGGCCACCATAGCAGATGTCCTAGAAATGACCTAACAGTCACCCGATATGCTTTTTTAGGCCGTCAACCATGGTAATGTTGACCTAACGTCTGCAAGTTGAGTTTTCTAGGCCACCAAAGCTACTGGCCTAGAAAGAGGCTTAACATTTTTGCCGATGTGTTTTCAAGGCCATCTAACATGCTGGCCTAACTTATGACCATAGGACCTAGAAATGACCTAACAAACAACTTATTTGTTTTTCAGCCGTTTTCGATGATGGCTTAGAAAATACATATTGAGAAAGTTAGGCCACGATGGTGAATGGCCTAGAAAACACTCCCAGTGAGTGTTGGACAATTTCTAGACATTGAAAGTTGGTGGCCTAGAAAATTCATAAGTCAAAAGTAAGGCCATCATGTATTTCTAAGTTTCTGTGATTGCTGAAACTTTTTCTCGTCTAATGTGAACATTTTCACGCAAACGTGAAAATTTAATTAACCTGAATTATTTCGTCTGCCTGCAAGTCTACCACCTATCCACCTACTTTCACGTGGCTGCTTTTTCCACGTCTTCAGACCTTTTTCCAGCTCCCCGGAAATTTTCAGAGTCAAATTTTTAATTTTCAGTGTGAACACATCTCTGTCTTATATCGGTCTTTGAATCAAAAATGACCAAATTTTCGTTGTGGCTCGCCGCTGGCTCCAACAATGTTCTGCCCGCTGGTGATCCGTATGGTAAGGATTTGCGATAATTTTTTTTTGGCGTTTTTTTTTCATTGAATTTTTGCTCAAACTTGCTGAAATTATTATTTTTGAATTTATTTCACTGAGAGCTTTCAAACGAGCATAATCATGGCTATATTTTGGAAAAAATATTTTTTGGGTCCCATCACGAAAATACATTTTTCACCGTAACTTGGTTGGTTGGTGCTGAAACTCAAATATTTTTGCAGATTTGCGTTTGACTAATCAAGAGCTTTCAAAGGAGTATAATAATGACCATGTTTCTGAAAAAAGCTTTCTTTGTTTTTTGCGTCCCACCACGAAATTACATTTTCTATCATAACTTCGTCAGTTATTGCTCAAAATCGAATAATTTTACAGTTTTGAGTTTGACTCGTCAAGAGCTTTAAAATGAGTATGATCATGGCTAATTTTCGGAAAAATTCATTTTTTGTTTTTATGGGTCCCACCACGAAAATTCCAAAATTTCAAAATCCTTCAAATCCGGTCATGTTGGGTATCATTTAAAAGCTCTTATTGAGACAAATCTAGAAATAATACTTTGGTGGCCTTATTTTCAACTGCGTGACCTAGAAACTGGTTTTTTTCTTAAAAATTCTAGAAAAATGTTTTTTTTTCAAAATCTTTTCAAAATCTTTCAAAATTGGTCATGTTTAGTATCATTCGAAAGCTCTTGATTAGCAAAGTTCAACCAAGCTAAAATCAAACTCCCTATTTCCAGCTCACCACCTCTTCATGCGTTGTCTATTCCATGCCAAGCACGACAAATCGATTAAATTCGAGGTGAAGACAACAAATGTGAATAAGAAAAGTCAAGAATTCAAAGAAACTGGTCTCCGTCGGATGCCTGGAATATGTGCTAACGATGAGGAGAGTGGAGAGACGCAGACATTCGAGACGGAAGACGAAATTTTGGATTTTCTGGAATTTTTGGAACCCAAAAGAGGCGATGATGAGGAGGCGGAGAATGCGACGTGCGATCTATTCAGACAATTTGCACGTTATGTGAAGGATGTTGAGCATAAGGATACGGTAAGTTGTTCGGGTCCTGCCACGAAAATTTTCGTAAATTTGTTTTTCTGTAACTTTCCGAATTTTCATCCAATCTTAATGAAAATTATACCAATCGATTTCTCTCACTGTGAGCTTTAAAATAAGTACAAATTGATCTATTTTGAGAAATTCAAATTTTATTCAAAATTTTTAATTAATTCAGAAATTTTTAAATTCCAAACGAAAATCGAAAATTCAAAATTTTGAATTTTTCAAAATCCGAAATCTGTAACATTCAAAAATTTAAATTTTTCCAAACATCCGAAAACCTAGAAAACTCAGGAATTTCGAGAATTCGGAAAACTCGGAAAACCGAAAATATAAAAATCCAAAAAATTCAAAAAATTCGAAATTTCAAGAATTCCGGAACCTTGGAAAATGTGAAAATTCAAAAATTCAGAAACCCAAACTTCGAAAATGTATTTTTGAAATTTCTGAAACTTCAGAAGAACAAAAACTCGATAATTCGAAAATTTGAGAATTCCAAAATTTGAAAAATAGAGAATTCGAAAATTTTGTGAAAATTTGGAACTTCAATGGTTCAGAATTTTCAAATTTCAAAATTCAAAAAAAAATCGAAAATTCAGAAATTCCGAGAATTCGGAAAATGCGGAATTTAAAAAATTGAATATTCAAATCTGAAGAAGATTCAGCGCTAAAAAGTTGAAGTTTCCGAATTTGAATTTTTGAAAAAATTCGAAAAATTAGAAATCTGAGAATTCCATTTTCTCAATATCTGAAATTGCAAAAAAAAACTGAATTTCAAAAATATGGATATTTCAGAAATTTATCAAAATTCGAAATTTTGAAAACTTCAAAAAATCATAGTTTCCAAAAATTTTAAATTTTCGAGAATTCTGCAAAACTCAAAATGTTAAAAATTTGAATTTAAAAAATTTTAACTTTTCAAACTCGAAAAATACTGAAAATTGGAAAGCTTTTAATCGAGAAATTTATAATTCTTGAAATTAAAAAAAAACATAGAAAAACTCGATATTTTGGAATTTCTAAAATATGAAATTTCAAAGTTCAGAAATACAGAAATTTGAAAATTCGGGAATTTCAAAATGTTCGAAATTTCAGAGTTCAAGTTTTTTCAATATTCAAATTTTAAGAATATTTTTTTTTAATTTCAGTGTCTCAACACAGAACTGCTCCGTTTGGATAAATATCTCTCGGAGCACGGCACCCGCTTCTTGCTCTCCGACGACATTGCTCATCTGGATTGTCTCGTCTTGACCAGACTCCATTCGATTCGCATTGCTGCCAAGGTGAGTGAACATCCGGACACACATAAACACAGAAACTTCCAAATTTAGGCTCTCAAAAACTACGAATTCCCGCCGGATTTGACGCATCTTTGGGACTATTTGAAGTCTGGTTACGATTTGGAAATGTTCCGATTATCGTGTCCA
This sequence comes from Caenorhabditis briggsae, assembly GCF_000004555.2. Classification (NCBI taxonomy): domain Eukaryota; kingdom Metazoa; phylum Nematoda; class Chromadorea; order Rhabditida; family Rhabditidae; genus Caenorhabditis; species Caenorhabditis briggsae. The sequence continues at coordinate 4,629,543 of NC_013486.2, read as the reverse complement.
TCGGATCAAGAGATCATTCTTCACTGGACCGAACTGAAGGATACACCCAATTTGAGTGCTAAGGAACGTGCCAAATTGGTCCGCGACGAGCCTATCTACAGTTTCTCAGTGGTCTAACTTTTTCGGTTTTTATTTAATAAAATGTTCTAACAAAACACCAGTTTCATTGATTTTGAGGCATTTTTCAAAAGAGAAAAACAGCCAGCGAGAGATCGTGGTGAGAACAATGGGAAAAAATATGGCAGATTTTCGGAAGCAACAACAAAAAAGACCCAATTTTTGGGGAGAACAACAAATTGATAGGATACCGGTAAACAAGAAAAAGAAGAAAAGAAAAAGAAAAAAAAAGAAAAAGGAAAATTGATAAATTGATAAGCAGTAATTAAGAATTACTGCTGGAAATCTGGAATATTCGAATCTCGATTAACGGGGAAAATTCCACGGTGTTTGGAAAACAATAGAGATTTGTAGTTTGTAGTGGAGGAAGATGAGGAGAATTCAGATGAAGAACGATGAGATGGAGAATATTGACGAGTTGATGAAGTTCGACGGGATGATTGAATTGATGATTGGGTGGAGAAGACTGGAGACATTGCACGTCGTTTTTGGAGCATTCGGAAGCTTCTGCGGGTCGTCGTAGATCTCTGAAAATTGGTTTTATAGGTCAATGGGGACAGATAGAGGTTATTCTCCAATTTTTTGAAATTTCAGAATTTTCGAAATCCTGAAACCTTTAAAGGTGGCGAGACATGAGAAAAATAATGTTCTCGAAATTCCGTGTAAATATGCCCCTCGAGGAGTTGAACTTGTGGGGGCGAGGATTGAAGGCGCGGCGCCGTTACCGACTGAGCCACGCGGGCAAAGAGGAAGCGGCCGCCCGATATAAGGGGGAGGACGACAGCTGTACGCAGATGTTCACCGTTACGGTAGAATGCATACCCTGGCTCCAAAAATCCTCCGAAAAATCTCCTGTCCCCCCCACCTTTAATTTCGGGATTTGTGGAATCTTTTTTTAAACATTTTAGGGGTTTCTGATTTTTTGAATTCCAAAATTTCAGAAATTTCGGATATTTGAAAAATGGAATTTCTAGATTCTCAATTTTCAAATTTCCCGAATGTCCCCAGATTACAAAACTTTGATTCTCCAACTTTGTGATGTTTTAATTTTCAAAATTTTTGGAAATTCTGAATTTCCGAATTTCAAAAGTTCTGAAACCTTAGGAATTTGCGAATTCCTTAAAGTTGGAATTTCAGAAAATTCGAAACTTCAGAGTTTGTGAACATCAGAATTTTCGAATTTCTGGAATTCGGAGTTTTCAAAGTTCTGAAATTTTCAAATTTAATGGGTTTTTGAATTTTCGAAATCTCAATTTTTAGAATTTTTACGTTCTGAATCTCGGAAATCAAAATTAGAGAAATTCGAAAATTCGGAATATTCAGGTATCTCGGAACTTTTTCAAACTTCGATCTTCTGAATTTCTTAATTTTGAAACTTTGGAATTTTCAAAACTTCCAAATTTTTGGGATCCTAAATTTTCAAAGTTCAGAATTCGCCAGTTCAAAAAGCTCAGGATTTCCGAATATCACATTTTTATGACATTTTGAAGTTTCTATACAATATTAATAAATGGATTTTCAGCAATTTCAGAGTTTTCTGAACCACTTTTCGAATAACCACCAATTTTTTTTTGAATTTTGCCATTCCAAATTTTAAAAAGAATTTTTACCTCATTCCCTTCTCTCTCCTTCTGAATCGTCTCCTTAGACTTGTTTCTCAAAATCATCTCGAATTTCGCTCCATCCTTCACAAACGAAATTCCATCATCCCATTCAAACGAAAAGGGCTTCAGTTCCATAGCATTATAATATTTTATTATATCCTTATCGTTGGATATAATCTTCGAGAACGTTTGATACGGCGGTTCTGGTGGTGGCACTCTTCTGATGACGTTGTGCTTGTCCATAAAGATTCCGGTGTCTCCGATTTTGATAATTCCCGGTGTCGTTTGGATATAGAATACTGGACAAACTCGCGCCAGCTTCTCTTGCCACGTTTCGACGTCTTCTTTTGGAGAAGGATCCGATGGGGTGGATTCTGAAGCATCCGGCTTGGCCACTTTCTCTTGGCCGGATTCTGAAGCAACCGGCTCCAGTCGTGTCGATCGCCTCTGCGTCGGCTCCTTCCTTGCTCTCTTAACAGGAGTTTTCGCTATTTTTGGAGATTTGGCGGCAGCTCTCTTCTGGCGTTTTGGGGGCGATGGTGGAGCAGCGACATTTTGAATTTTGGAGGATTTGAATCTAGCTACAGTAGGAATCCGTGGGTTCGCTGTATAAAGTTTGGGATGACTTCTAGCGGGATCTCTCAGAGCGGCGGTGTTTTTCGGGTAACTTGGAGCAGGAGTTGGTTTTGGAGCTGCTTCTGGGGAATACATCTTTGGTGCTCTGACAGTTCTTTTTGGAGCCGATGTGGATGGCAAATTCCTAACATCAGGCTGAAAAATAGAAACTCTTTCCAGAAACTTCTAGTTTTTCTACCTGCTCAAAGTCATACTCGACACTTGAAAACTCTTGCTGCTCCATTCCCATAAACAAATGCTGCTCATAACTGTTTCGACCGTTCAAATAGACTGGATACTGATAGCTCACTCTGTCTCGCTTCAAAAGTTGCTCTTGCCAGTCTTCATCTGGAGAGAAGTTGACGACGTCAATGATCTCGTCGTCGTCGTCGTCGTCGATGGAGGCGATTAGAGAGTTGGCGGGCTGGAAATTGGAAAAAATCTCACAGTCGGTTAGAAAAAAAAACAATACCGTAAAACCTGTAATAGAACTAACACTCATTTTTTGAGCCCATTTTTAACGTCCCTGTTGAAGACATCCAGAAGTTGTCAACTAACTGGTAAATTGATATCACAAACATTTTATCAGTCGACATATCTTTAATATCTCTTACAGAAGCCGAGATAATTGAGCTTGAACTTGACTGTATAGGAATCCTTCTATTACAGGCCTTACGGTAACCCTAGGATCCATACCTTAAACTCAAACTCTCTCCTCTCGTCTGCAGCGACCCATTCCATATCTTGCTCAATCACCTCTTTTTCCATCACCACTTCCCGCGATTCGACTGGAAATTCCGGCTCCATCTCGTCGCCAATAAATTGATAATATTGCTCATCCACTGCGTCGTAATACACAATCTCCTTCATTGCCACGTCATCATTTGGAACGTCTGGAAGCTCGGAATCTTCCTGCTTCTCCTGGATCTCTAGAACTTCCTGAGCTTCTTTCTCAACCGCTTGAACCTCTTGATCCTCCTGAATTTCTTCCTCCACCTTCTGATCAGTCTGGCAATCCTTCAATATCACCTCGCATGCTTCCAGATCTTCCAGCTCTGCGAAGATGCCATCCATCAATGCTCTAGCATCTCGATCGATCTCTTCCGGACTCGGACGTCGTCTGGCTCTTTTGTGTGGCTCCTGATCATACTCAGCAATGGTTTCACGTCTTCCATTTCTCAAAGTAGCTTTATGAGCGGCCTGGTCCTTCTTCTCAGCATCTTCTTTCAGCCATCTAAGGTATTCTGCAATCATCGTCGATTCTTCGTCTGCAATTTCCTCATCAGACACTGGAGTTCGCTTCTTCTCTGGCGACGGTTCGTACATTTTCGGAGTCCTGTATCCTTCCAACGGATTCATTTTGACGTCTTCTGGATCTCGGTCACGCCTCCAAAACAGCCAATCCACAATATTGCCACTGGTTTTGTCGGTCGTCAGGAGTAGCGAATCGTGATGAATCAGCCACAACTTCTGGGCTATCGTGGGTTTCAGACGAAGACAGCGCATCAGGTCTGCTTTCGATTCTGGGTCGATTTTGAGAGCGAAGAAACGTGGCATGATGGCTTCGCGGAAGCTGAAAAATGGAGAATGTCGTTGTTGATTGTCTGAAAAGTTTATAGTAGTTGGCACCCCTATTTTCAGAAAAAAAAACCGCCAACTTCAAGCTCAAATATCTCGATTTCTAGGGGAGATATCAAAATTTTGCCAACTGATTAATTAGTAAGCATATAATCACCTATAGTTCATCAGTCGACAAATTTCTGCTACCTTTCACAGAAAGTAAGATATGTGGGCTTCTGTACGAAAGAATACGGTGTTTTTAGTTCAATTTTGGGACATATTTCAGTCCTTTTCAGTCAAAAATCACTATAATTTTAGTCGGTTTTCAGAACTTCATGTTCACTTTCAGGCAATTTAGGTTCATTTTCAGTAAATTGCAACTTTTTTTTTGTCAGTTTTCAGACGATTTTCAGCCTTTTTAGTTATTTTTTCAGCCTTTTTAACTTTCAGCAATTTTAGCATATTGATATTCTGATATTTTTGAGCTCATTTCTAGCAATTCACAGCATTTCCTCTGATAGAAGCCCACAAAAACCGTCAATTTTGAGCTCAGATATCTCATTTCCCATGATAGACATAATAAATCTGTCAACTGATAAAATATAGAAGATTTTACAAAAATTTATTTTATCAGTTGACAAATTTGAGATATCTCCCCTAGAAATCGAGATAATTGAGCTAGAGAAAATACCGTATTTTTAGTTGTCTTCTAGCGATTTCAGGACAGGCTTCCGTCCATTTTCAGTCAATTTTCTTTACATTTTCAGACATCTCCTCTAAATTTCAGTCGATTTTCAGAATTTTAAGGTTAATTCTCAGGCTAGTTTCAAAATAAACCAGGGCTGTTTCCAGTAAATGTTTACTATTTTTGGTCAGTCTTCCAGTCGATTTTCAGCTGTTTCAGTTCAATTTCTAGGAATTCCAGCAAATCAATTTTCAGATAGTTTTAAGCTCCATTCCCAGCAAATTAAGCCACAATTTTTATGGAAATTCAGCCAAAATTTGGAAAGGAATTTCAGTCAAAAAGCATTCTTGAACTTTCAGAACATTTAGGCAGATTTCCAATAAAATACTTTTTGCGCACGTTTCAGTCCATTTCCAGCCATTTTAGAGCAATTTTCAGTAATTTCCAGATACTTTTCAGCCCAATTTTCATAGAATTTCAGTAAAAACTCACTAATCAACCATCATCTCCGGTGTAACTCTCTCTCTATCCTCCTCTTCCATCTCCATTGATTCCCAGAAATACTCCGTATGAAGTGTCTGAGCTTCTAGCCTTTCCGCATGCTTCCGAATGTGCTTCCACATGAGCACTTCCACGTGGCCAGGTACAGTAATCCTTACCGGTTGCTCTCGAATTCTTGGAGGAACATCAACTTCGTTTCTAGAATTCCAGGATATGAGCAATCCCTGTGAAGTGCACCTCAGAATATTTCCTCCTGTCAGGACTTGCAGTCTGAAAATGATTTTATTTTTTTCCCAAAATCTGTTTGTCCCGATGTCCTTACACTTGTCTGGCGCGCCTCGTCAGCGGAATTTCAAAATGCCGATATGTCTCCAGAATCTGCAACGGCGTCAGATATCTTGTCTTGTACAGATTTGGAACCATTTCCTTGTGAAAACTGCAAAAAATTGAATTTTTAGCGATTTAAAGCTTTCGGGGTCAAAAAACTTTAATTTATTTATTTTTGAGCTCAAAATCTCCAATTTGGGAGCCAAAAAATTCACCTTTCTGGCCTAAAATAGCTCAAAAATCCGAAAAAATCGGTGAAATCAAGTTCGAGCTTTTGGGGGAAAAAATTGCCAATTTTTTCATTTTTGAGCTCAAAAATCTCGAATTTCGGCTTCACTTTTCCCAATTTTCTGACTGAAAATTTGAAAAAACTCACTGAAACTCAACATCAGTCAGAGTCCGTTGCCGAGCCATTCTCGTTGATTTGAATTCTTTGAGCACTTGATGAAGCGTTTCGGACGTTTTGCCGGCTATTTTACGGCTGAAATCTTAGAATTTAGAGTTGAAAAATACTCGTTTTTGATAATTTTTCGATAATTTGCGGTGAAAAACTGAGGATATGTTTTTTTTTTCAGCCTATTCATAGTTGTTAATTTCAAACAATCTGTTGAAAAAGTCTTTTTTTTCCAGATTTTCAGACATTTTATTGGCAATTTCACAGCTGGAAAATGGAAAAAATTGGTTAAAAATAATGTTTTCAGAGGGAAAAATTTTAAATTTCCGTCTAAAACTAGCTTTTTTTTCTCAAATGGAAAATCAAAATTTCTCTCTTACTCGTAAACAAATTTCCACAATTCATCCTCTTCGTCCTCATCTAGACTTTGTCTATCTTGTGGAAACGTCATCTGAAATGTTCAATTTTTTCCGAAATTCTGAAAAAAATGGATTAAGAAATATCAAAATCGGGTGGGAAGAATTCGCACAAAATCAATGTGAGCACCGGAAATTTGAGAGAAAAAAGGGGGAAAATTTAATAAAAACATAAGCGATTTATTCACAGAAAAAGTAGGTGTACAGTACACCGTGTACTGAGGATCCGAGAGAGAAAACTGAGAGATACAAATAAAATGGGATTTCGTAGAATATAAAAAAGAAAAATGCAGAGAAAAAATGTGCAATTATTTTTTAGATGACGTCGAAGCTCGCTCTTCGTCGGCACATTTTTTCAGAGCCTTAGTCACGGCTTCTTTTCGCTTCTCGAATACAAGACGATTTTCGACATTTGCAGAGGTCTTCCTCATGAGTGAGTCCATATTTTTCAACAGCGATCTTCGCATTTCTCCATCCGTATTCTCACGAACCACCATCTCAGCCGATGCGTAGGCGGATGCGCTCGGTGTGCCGTCCTGGAAAATTTGGAAGTTTTATTTCAGATTTTTCACAATTTCGGTTTTCAAACAAGATTTTCAGACTTTCCAGCGACGAAAAATTATACCATAAAATCTGTAATAGAAGGGCTCCCATCCTGTCAAATTTGAGCAAATTTTTCTCGGCTCCCATACAAGATATCAAAAATTTGTCAACTGATAAAATGTTTGTGATATTACAGTAACCAATTTATCAGTTGATCACTTTTTCATATCTTTGGCAGGAACTGAGATAAATTAGCTCAAACTTGACAGTGTTGGGGCCCTTCTATTACAGGTTTTACGATAGGTTTCAGAGTTTTGATAGGGACGTAAGAATGGAATTATACCATATCCCAATTCTCGCGATGGAACGCCTCCAGAATAGCCTCTGGCATCTGCAGAATGGCGTCGTCGCTACAATTCTCGTCCAACGTCATCTGAACAAGCTGGAGCAGAGTCGAAATCTCCATGAATTCGTTTCCAGGCAACACCTTTTTCAGATCCAACACTTTTGGCTCTCCTGACGAAGAGGGAACGTCTTCTAAGAGTTGAATCGGTGTGGTGGATGGCTCGAAAATGTCGCCTGATTGTTCTACGAAATCAATGGGAACTGAGTTCGGAGCAACCGAGTCCGGGATAACTGAGTCCGTGATCTCGAGTGACTCCAGGTTTCCATCGAATTCCGGGGCCATAAATTCGTGTTCTGGCTCCTCCTCCTCCTCCACCTCTTCTGACTCACAAATCTGCCGTACTTGCGGAATTCTTACCGTTGATTTTTTCGGAGTCCTTTGATCAGAATTTCGGAGCGATCGTCTGGTTACAACTGGCGATACAGATCTCTCGTCTTCTTCAACCTCTACTCTCTCCGGATTCGACAAGCTTCTCTTTCGACTCGATTTTCTCACTGAACATGTCGGTTTTGCACGTATTGACACCGATTTCCTTATAGATCTTCTTCTGGAAGATCCCAACCGTGAAGAATCGGCTTCCAAGTTTCCCGCTGCTTGGGAAGGCTCTGGCGTACGAAAATCTTGAGCTCGTTGCTCTTCGGGAAGCGGAATCATCGCGACGTCTTCTGGTGCCTCTTCCGGCTGATGCTCCTGATCTATCGAATCTCCTAACGGCTGAATTGTGACTTCATGTGGATCGTCTTCTTGGGCCATCGGGAGCGTAGTGTCATAATCAATCGTCTCCACCTCCTCCTCTTCGCTATCAGATTCTTCGTCAATTCTGACATCAGCTGGATTTGGCTCCTCCTCTTCTGGATCTTCGTCGCCTTCTGATGCCACAGCGGCTTGCTCCTCTTCTCCCTCTTCATCTCGATTCAAAAGCTTGAACGAGTAGACTTGCTCGTTAGCCACTTGCACTTTCGCATCACATTTACGCTCGAGTCTGGAAATTTCAGATTTTTAAAGATAATTGTTTTTTAACTTACAGTTTGTGTAGCCGATCATCCACTTTGATCTCTATGTATTTGTACAGGAATAGCATGTTCCCTCGGTTTATGGGCATTTCGTGAAGAGCAGGGGCCATGTACTTTCGGAAACTGCAAAAATTCCTTTTCAGGTGAATATGCCCGTTTTTAAAACTCACTGTGAGCACCAATTATCAGCCGATCTTCGCGAATTCGTCTCTCTTACATAATCCCTCCAAAATTTGAGTCCTTTTGGTAGCACAGAATCCTCTCCGTTTCTCACAGCTCTCTTCATCCTCTTCAAAACATACTTCCATCCATTCATTTTGTCTTCGAGCGTGAAGGCTCCGCGCGTTTTGACTCCACTTATTGAGTAAATTCGAGGGAAATGCTTGCTATCGTCTTCTTCGTAGTTATCATCTAGTTCTTCAACTTTCACATTTCGATGACGTGGCAGGCTGTCAGGACTGATCGGTCGAGGTGCTGGAACAGATCTTGATGTAGAAGGGACATTCGGACCAGCTCCTTGAGTATTCCTCGGCACCCAAGTTGCTAGACTTCTCACAGCGGGGGCAGACGGTGCTGGAGCAGTCTTCACTGGCCATTCCGTCCTCTTCCAACTCTTCAAACTCCCATCGACATTCATCACAAGCTCCATCTTCTCCTTTTCTTCAAACCATCTGCGTTGCGCAGGATCTAACTGCCATTCCATCATTTGATAGATCCATAGCTTCGAATGAGCGTCCGCAATCTGATGATAGAGGTTCGGAAGCATTTTTGTAGAGAAATGGTGGATGAGAAGCTTCGCTGATCGAATTGAAGGGTCTTGCTCTTCGGCGATCAACCGATCCCAGAAAGAAGCAGACATCAGAAGGGGTTTTGTGAGATGAGTAAAATTTGAGAAGATGTGATCGAACATTTTGGCTTCAAACTCTTCTGGAACACTCATATCGTGTGGAATCGTGGGTTCTGGTCTCGGAATTTCTGGTCTTGGCACTTCTGCTCTTGGCACTTCTGCTCTTGGAACTTCAGGTCGCGAGTATGTAGTTGTCGGATTTTGCGCAGCAAAGATCTGATACGAGTGTATACATCTGTCGGAATCCAGACGAATCGTCGCTCCACATTTCGCCTCTAGCACGCGCTCCACATGCTCCGAAATCTTAATTTCTAGCTTCTTGTAGAGCTCTAGAATCTTCTCCGGCAGCAATTGACACTTGTAGAGCGCTGCGAGCATCGTTTCGTTGAAACTGAAAGCAAGGAATTGCGTATTTTTCACAACTTTCGAAAAAAAAACTCACTATTCAACAAGTTCCTTCACTTGCCATTGTTTCGCTGGATTTTCCCTCAGAAACTTCTCGAAAAGTGCATCGGTCGCATCGCCGAAGGCTTCCGTTCTGCACAAATTTCTGAAAAACGCGAAAAAATAAATAATTTTAATTTTCCGCTAACTTACTCATGAAGGAACTCCCAAATGTCTTCCTCGTCCTCCACCGACGGTCCGGCTTTCTTGTTTCGTTTCACCCGTCGCGACATTTTTCGACGGCTGGAAATGGAAGATTTTGAGACGTTTTGGCAAAAAACCGATGAGAAAACAATCAAAAACAAACGAAGAGTGACGAGAGAGAATGTACGAGTGAGAGACGCAGAGAAAGCGCGAAATTTGAATTGGAAGGGGGAGAAGGGAAAAGGATGGCTATGTTCTAACAATAATAATTGTAAGTGGTGACAGAGAAAGCATTTTGCGACTAAATTCACAATTTTCAAATAAAACGAGGGAATTCTATTCCTGAAACATGACGAATTCGCTGAGAAACAATCGAAAAATGGCTAAAACTTTGATTTTGAATTTAAAAATTTTCGGATGAAAACTTCGCAGGCAAAGAAGGATGAAAACTCTAGAAATATTGCTTCTGAAGTATCAAAAAATTGCTTATCCGCTTTTTATGAAAAAAATTTGAAAAAAATCAAAAATGTCGATTCTTGGCTGAAATTTTTTGAAAAATCCACTTTTCCAGCGAATTTTTCGACTTCTCATCGTCTGCAGCTGCTTTTTTCAAGAAGAATGCGAAAAAATCTGAAAAAAACCGCCCGAAAATCGTTGAAAAATCAAAAAGACGCGCGCGCGCGTTTTGTGATGTTTGAAATTTTAAAAATATTACAGTAACCCAAGACAAAATGCAGGTGCATGCACATCAAACTTTAAATTTTGCATCATTTTCAGCGATTTTTTCTCGATTTTTCGAGTATTTTCCGTTATAAAAAGGCTGGAAAAGCTGAAAATCACCTATTTAAAAGCAAAGTTCACAATTGTTCAGCGAAAAATGCATTAATTTCCATGTATTTATTTAACAAACGGTGGGATAGCAAGGAAATTTTGAAATTTTTAGCAGAAAACAGATTTTTAGTGAAAAAGAGCTTAAGAAGAGGGAAAAGGGGGAAATTTTGAGATAATAGGAACGAAAATTGTGGTAAAAATAGACAAAAAAAAACGGGGTGAAAATCACAACATCTCGAGAGGGTCCAGACTACAAATCAAGAGAGAAAATAGCAAATTTTTGAAAAAAAAAAGTTTTTTTTAAGAGCTAATAGGGCTGTCCCCGCCCCCTTCCTCGGTGTCCACCACGACGATTCGGAGCTCCTCCGTCGAATTGTGGCATCCATTGGTTGTTTTGAGCTTGAGAAGGTGGTGGTGGTTGTTGGTTTGCAGGTGGGCTCATTGGGCCAGGCTGGAAATTTTGAATTTTTAAAAATTTTGAAATTGGCGGCAAATTCCAAAAAAAAAACAGAATTCGGCGCTATGTTTGCTTGGGGCACTCAAATTTTTAAATTCGGCGCCATTTTTTCCTAGGCTTCCTTACCCGCTGAGCCATCATTCTCGGATCTCTTCTCGGATCATTCACTTGAGCTCTATTCTGTTGTTGTGCTTGTGGTAGTGGTGGCGGGGGTCCAGCGCCTCTCCAAGAGTCTGGCGGGCCAGGTTGTGCAGGCATTTGTCTCAAATCCACGTCACCGGTTGGATTCGCATTTCCCGGGTTTCGGTAGTCAATATCTCCGGTTGGCTGTTGTTGTTGAGGTGGGTGGGGACGTTGTTGTTGATAGGATCCAAATGATCCTTGAGCCTGTGGTGGTGGTCCAAACGATCGTTGAGGTGGTCCATAGTTTCCACCAGGCCGATTTCCAGGTCCCCATCCTCCAGGCCCTCGTGGTGGTCCATAGTTGTTGCCAGGGGGTCCACCAGGGCCTCCATGACCTCCTCTCCACGGTGCTCCTTGGTTTGGCGGTGGCACTTGATGATATTCTTGTGGTGGTCCTTGTGGTCCTTGCGGCCTCGGCTGACTCGGTCCCAGTAAGCTTCCACCTGTCGTCGGTGGTCCTAGGAAGCTTTGTGATGGCTGTGGCTGATAACCTTCCGCATCCTCTCGACCCATTCCTCCGATCATTGCCGCGAAATCATCGGTTCCCGCGCCGATTCCCTTTGAATTATTCCACATTCTCTCGAATTGTCTTTGCGCTTTTTTCGCTGGTGGCTGCTTGATAAGCGTTCTCTTCGCACCGATTTGAGGGACCATATTCTGACGGGACATGTCATCTGGGACCAGCAACGCCGAGTCTGATGCCAGCATATTTCCTTCTCGATTCAATTGCTCATAGAGATTCTCATCCAGTCCCATTCCTGGAATAAAGGTATCCGTTTTGTAGACCTCCTGGGCCTCTTGAGATGGCTTTGGTGGCGCCAACCGTGGCTCTCGCTCCTTATCCAAGTGTCCAATCATTGTAGTATTGCTCAGGCCGAAAATGTCTTCTACCGTATCTCCGGGACGGTTTCTCGCCCAGAATTTGGTATTATTGTCGTTGGAGCCGGTGGCGAGAATGTGACCCAGTGGATGCCACTTCATGGACCAGATCGCTTGGTCATGCGCGTGTTCCAGAAGGCCAATCTCTTTCTCGCCGTCGACCATCCAATAGACGATCGAACCGTCGCCACCGCCGGAAACGAAGAGTCCTTCGTGAATTGGATGCCAAGCCAGAGCTGAAAAAAGGGGAAATCGGGGTTCATTTAGGTGTATACTTAGAATCTCAAAACATGTCTTGTTTCAAAACAAAAACTCACAAATGACTTCCTTCTTGTGTGCACGGTATGTCTTCACTTCCTTCATCATCCGAATATCGTACATCTTCACCAAGTGATCCCTTCCACCGGTCAACAACCAATTCCCATTTTTATTGAACTCCACCGCCATCACACTGCTCTTGTGCTCCTGAAGCGTTGCCAGACAAGATCCAGTCTTGGGATCCCAAATCTTCACTGGTTGTTGAGTGTCTCGAGAGCCCGTAACTAACAATCCTTTAGTTGGATGCCAATCAATGCAACGAACTTCAGCTCCGTGACCTCTCAATTGCCGTTCTTCGGTGTAGCGGGCAAAATCCCAAACGCGGGCGGTACCGTCGTCAGAAGCAGTTGCGAATTTGACGTCGGTTGGGGAGAAACTGGAAAGATAGGAATTGGGGGAATGTGTCCCATTCAAGAATTTCGACATATCTCGGATTCTTGAAATTTGAAAATTCTGGAGGCTTCTGAGATTTTTGAATTTTCAAATTCCGAAAATTCTCAAAATTTACGATTCTGATAATCTGAGATTCTGGGATTCGAAATTTTTGGAGTTCCAGAATTCCAGGATTTAAAGTTCCCAAATCCTAGAATCTTTGAATTTTGAAAATTCGAAATTTTGGTCCAAACAACTTGGGAGATTTTCAGAAACTTCAAAAAACAAAAAAAAATCGATTGTCCAGATAATTTGAAATTCCCGAAATTTTGAGTTTTCATAAAATTGCTTTTGTTTAGGATTTCAAAATTTAAAAGTTCCGAATCTTGAAAAATCGTAATTCTTGAAATCTGAAAATTCTTAAAATTCAAGATTTTGAGAATTCGAATTACTGTAAAACCTGTATTAGAAGGGCACCCCCTGTAAAGAAGAGTCTTCCTTCTAATACAGGTTTTACGGTACTCTGGAACCTTCCGATTTTCAAACATTCCAAGATTCTGGAATTCCATAGTTTTAAAGTCAGAATCTCTCGAAATTTCTGAATCTGAAAATTTCAATCTGGCGCCAAATTCGAAAAATTAGGTAAAAATTATAAAAATCTTCAAAATTTACAAAATTTCAGAGAGAAAATTTTCCTAATTTTTCGAAATTTCGAATTTCAGAAAAGCGAAATCTTGGATTTTTCGGGGTTTTTGAGGAACCAAAGATTCAAAATGCTCAGGAATTTCAGATTTTGAGATAATTGAAAATCCAAAAATCTGAGATTTCCGAAATCCTTATCTCAAATTTTTTAGAATCTCTTCAAATTTCAGCCGAATCAAAAACTCACGCCAATCCTCGAATCGCCTCATCCTTATGCGCGGAGAACATGTGCGCGTTGTTCATATTCGGTTGCCAGTATTTCACATATCCACCCTGATCGGCACTCAGAAGCCATTGCTCATTTGACGCCCATTTCAGAGCACGAATCGCCGAGTCGTGAGCCTGCAAAATGGTGGAAAATCGACGGAAAAATTGAATTTTCAGCTGGAAAATTGTCATTTTTCCAGATTTTTTCCATGAAAAAATTCAGATTTTTCCGATGCAAAAACAGCCAAAAAAACCTATTTTTTTTGGAATTTGAAGAAATTTTCAAAAATCCAAAAATCCAAAAATCTAGCCTTTTTCAAATGAAAATGTGTATTTTTAGTTAGACAAATCGGATTTTCTCAAAAAATTTTTAAAGGAATTTTGAAGCGATTTTCGAAAACCTAGAAATTCAAAAAAATCAATTTTGAATTTTAAAAATTTAGCATTTTTCAGAGTTCTTGCTAGTTCTATAGAGAAAATTGATATTTTTCTCGAATTTTCAGTTTTTGGAACCGAAATTTCTCCATTTTTCAGCAGGGAAACTATATATTTCCAGCTCTTTTTTAGTGCCAAAAACATCAAAATTAATTGAAAAATCGGCTAATTTTGGTCCAGACTCCTCGGCTCCTCTGACATTTCCTTTGTGACCCAAAAGACTCCAAAAACACAAAACTTCGCGAAAAAAAACCTTTTATTCACATCAAATACCGCGACCGGAAACCGCAATAGAAACGATGTGAATACTTTATTATTCGTATGAGAGAAATCATAAAAATAGATCAAAATCCATCGACTCAAGTCGTCCGTTATTACCTGTAGAATGGTCTCGAAATTGAATGCGGTTCCGTTCCAAAGCGTGAATTCGCCCGTTTGGCAGCCAGTGATCAAGCGTTTCCCCTCCGGGGACCACTGAAATAGAAGGAATTTTTGATGAAATTTGGCTGGAAAAACATGGGAAAATGGAGCAAAATCAATGAATTTGACCGATTTTTGAGCGAAAAACAGGATTTACAATAGAATTTCCAGTAAAAAACTCACACAAACACTGTACACCGGACACTTGACTTTGTTCATGGCGGTTCGAATGAATTTGGTCAATATGCAGTCTACAGGAACGTCTGGCGTTGAGTCTGCAGGTACTGCAAGTGGTTGGTAAAGGATATCCGGTTGCTGCAGGACACGTTGCTTCCCGTATTGCCATAAACGATTCTGAAGAAAAAAACATAGATTTTGAACTAATGAAAACGGCCGGGAAATAGTCTTTTTTGGGTCTGTTTCAGAAAGACAATTGACTGAAGGAGAGCAACTTTTTCAGAACGTTCGGATAATTTTCGTGTTTCTAAAAGTCCGGATAGCTCGAAATCATCCAAAGGCTTTGGGACCGTCAAACTTGAAGATTATCCTCAAAATTCGATTTTTCATAAAACTGAGAACTTCAACTGAGTTCACAGCAAGTTTGAACTCTAGCTCATCATTTTAAAGGACATTTTTCACAATTAAAAGCGATAAAATGTATCAAAATCGTCAATTTTTCAAGTCCCGGAGCTAGCTTTCTCTTCCAAAGTACCTCGCAATGATTCAGCACTGTCGACACATAATCCACGTGTCTTCTGACATTCGCCACATTCTTCCTCAGCCGTCGTCCGGGGCCATCACCCATCACATCCTGCATCCCATCGTTCCGCTGAAACCTCGGCTGATGATGATGATAGTTGTTCATCATCATTTTCGGTTGTTGCATCGTCGACGATGAGGTTGACGGCTGTATTGTCAGTGTTACATTTGGCATTGTGCTTCGAACACCACCACCACCGCCGTTCATATTGAAATTGACCTGGAAAAATCGAAATTTTGAAATTTGAAAATTAGTTTTTGCCTTAAAACTAACCATATTTGATACCGCTGTCATTTTCTTTTAGTGGGTTTTTGATACCTGAAAACTTGAAAAATATGTTTTTATCTTTGCTTGAGAAAAGTAAAAAAAAATCGAAGAAAATGAACATTTTAAGGTAATGTTTGATGTTTTAAAGCTATTGGTGAACAAAATTCGACCAAAAAGTGGCTCTAAAACCTCTAAAATCCATCTGAAAATGCTTCCAAAAACACGAAAATTCCTGGTTCAAAAAGTCCGCAAGCAGTGAATTGGACACCATAATGCACAGAAGAATGTACAAGATCCTACGCGCAAGGCGGTTTTTCAAAATAGAAAAAATTAGAGAGAAAAAGAAGGAAAAAGAAGAGAAGAAGAAGGGAAAAAAGCAGGAAGAAAAAAGAAAAAACATGTGAAAATGCACGCACAACTGGCTCAAGGGGCCCCAGGACGCATTTGATAAGTCTGTGATTTGAAAAGAGAAAATCAATAGGTTCTTCTTTGGTCCCTGTTTATTGATTTTTAAACATTTTTTCGGTGCAAACAAGATGTTTGACCTTGATGGATTGTTTATTATTTTTGTATGAAAACGCACTGCCGATAAAACTTTTCTCTGTTTTCTTATCAAAGAAGAGATTTTTGCTGTTTGTTCCGCACTTTTTATGTCTTTTTTTGGTTAATTGCAAAAAACGATTCTCAGCACGTAAACAACACTTTATCTGATTCTTCACCCGATTCTTTTTTTTTCTATTTTTGTCGATTTTTGTTTCTAGAAAGTTCACAGAAATCACCCCGATTTTTTTTGTGATTTCAGGTCGTTTTTTTCTAGAAATTTCGGCTAGAATTTCTCAATTTTCAATGGCAGAAGATGGTGACGAGGTTAGAATTATTGTGCTCGAGGATGGCGAGCATTTGGAGAGTGTGATTAGAAAAGTCGAGAAAGGTAGGTGCATTTTTTTTTGAAAAAATTCTTTCGTGCAGCTTTTGCAGTTCAAAATCAATAGAATATTAAGATAAATGATTTTAAGAAATTGGAATTCCGAATTACTGTAGCCAGAAAACTGTGCAAACACCGAATGCATAGGAATTGACGAGAAACTACAGAAAACTTCTAATTTGGAGATACGAACCGCTGTAAATCTGAACTTTATAGTTTGAAGTGGAAAAATTCGATTTTTACACAAAAATTCAAGGTTTTCTGCATCTTTGCGTCAAATGTTGCGCAATCGGTGTATGCACATATTCAAGTCTACAGTAATCCTGAAAAAAGGTTTGAACTTGCAAAAAACACGAATTTCGGGTTACTGTAGCTAGTAAATTGTGCAAGCAGTAGATTTCACGAGAAAATGAAAAAATATAATTTTTACAACTTTTGACCGAAAAAAAAGAATAAAAATCAAAACCGGTAAAACCATGAAAATTCAGAAAATTTGTTTTGCAAGTTTCAAACCAAAAAAAAATTGAATCTGGGATACTGTAGCTGAATAGTTGTGCAAACACCAAATTTTACGAAAAACTTCTTAAAATTCGAATTTTTTATAATTTTCGACCGGGAAAATAAGAAGTTCAACATGAAAAAACGATAAAAATCCATAAAAATAATTTTAAAAAAAACAAATCTAGGCTACAGTAGCTCGAAAATTGTGCAAAAACCTGGCTCCTCAAAATTCAATGCCCTTTCAGGTTGGATAGTGCGATTCAAGCGTGGCTCATCGCTTCTCGGAAAACGGGTTACTGTATTCACTACAGTATGCCCAAACCGCCCCTTGGAATGGTCAGAAGGCAAAGACCACCTGTCGGTGTACTGTCAAGTTCGCTGTGAGACCGCCGGCTCGTTTAGATATCATTTTGTTGTCGAAAAAGTGCCTTGTGCTGAAAATGGAATCTCTGAAAATGGAAAATCTGAAAATCCAGAATCCGGACATGGATATTTTCTAGTGATGCCTGAGTTGAAAATCAATGGAAAGCCCCTTTCTTTGGATGGAATTTGTTGTCAAACGTATTTGACAAAGCTTTTGGGACCGATTTCGGAATGGAAGAATCGTCTGAGAGTGGCACATGAGACAGGATATAATATGATTCATTTGACGCCAATTCATGAGTTGGGAATCTCGAATTCCAGTTATTCGCTGAGCAATCATCATCAGTTGATTCAGGTAGGAGTCCCTAGGACCATCTGGATTTGTGGAAAAACTTTTTCTTTGAAATTTATCTCAAAAAGCTTGCTTAAAATAATAAAAATCTGAAATTTTGAGATTTTGAGATTCCGATATTTTAAAAAATGAGTTTGAGGGATTTTAAAAACTTTAAAATTCTGAAAATATTTGAAATTTTGAAATTCTGAGATTCTGAAAGTTTGAGTTTCTAAATTTTTGAGATTCTCAGATTCAGAGATTCTAACATTCCGGTATTCTAAGATTCTGAAATTTTGAGAATCTGATATTCTGAAATTTTGGGATTCTGAAATTTTGAGATTCTCAGATTTAGAGATTTTCAGATTCAGAGATTCTAAGATTCCGGGATTCTAAGATTCTGAAAATTTTAGATTCTAATATTTTGAGATTCTGAAATTCTCAGAATTAGAGATTCTAAAATTTAAAGATTCCGAGATTCTAAGATTCAGAGATTCTGAAATTTTTAGTGTCAAAAACTTTTTTTTCGATAATTTTCAGAAAAAAGGATTCAATTTTTTAAATTTTCAGAATCTCAAAATCTTGCTCTTTTTCAAATTCCAATGACAAAAATCAATAATTTCAAAACTTAAAAATCTATGATTTCAGAATACTAGAATCTCGAAATCTCAGAATGTCAATATTTCTCAATATCAAAATTTCCAAAGTTTCAGCAGTTTGAAAATCTCAGAATGTCAAATGTTCAGAATTCTAAAATTTCAAAATCTCTAGAAAATTCTCAAAATCCGATTTTTTTTCAATTTTCAAAAAAATCTGAAAATTTCCAGACTGTTGGGCCTGACACAACATTCGAAAACATCCAATCCCTCGTCGAAGACATCGAACGATCCTGGGGTGTTCTAACAGTCCAAGACGTCGTCTGGAATCATGCGGCAAAGAATGCCACGTGGCTTTTGGAGCATCCAGAATCCGCATACAACTGTTTGAATAGTCCCCATCTACGCCCGGCTTATATCATTGATCGAGTCTATCATGAATTCGGAAAACAAGTTGGAGATGGTGTTTGGAAGGATCGAGGAGTTCCTCCAGTCATTGAAAATATCTCACATGTCAATGCAATTGAATATCTTTTAAGAGCTGAAATCCTTCCAAAAGCTGATCTTCATGAGTTTTATCAAGTGGATTTGAAAGTAAGACAATGATAATAACAATAGATACAGATTTAGCACACAATTCCAGTCTAGATAGGCTTTTTCTGGAAGGTTCTAGGCCGCTTTTAAAGTATTTGGGTTACTGTAGCTTGGAATGTGTGCAAACACCAAATGCACAAGATTTGACGATGAAGTGCAGAGAAATAACTGTAAACTATTGAGTTGAGATAAAGAGACGCAGACGATTCGAATCTGATGGTCTTAGAATCAAAAATTAGGTTCCAGTACCTGAAATTGATGAAAAACTCAAAAAATTCTATTTCCTCCAACTTCCATTGACATTAATAAAAAACTAACAACAAATTCAGATTCAACGCGAAACTCTAGACTGGAAACGCCTTTTCTGAAAGCTTCTAGGTCTTTTTTGAAGATACTTGGGTTACTGTAGCTTGAAAAGTGTGCAAACACAGAATGCACAAGATTTGACGCCAAAATGCAGACAACTTCAAATTTGGTATTAAAAGTAGTGGAAGTCAGAATAAGATGAAATTTGTAGCACTTTTCTCTAAAAAACGTGGAATTTCTGCAATTTGGCGTCAAATCCTGTTCATTAGGTGTTTGCACATTTTTGAAGCTACAGTAACC
>NC_013486.2:4579935-4605484 GCF_000004555.2 Caenorhabditis briggsae | reverse complement strand
CGAGCCGGCGGTCTCACAGCGAACTTGACAGTACACCGACAGGTGGTCTTTGCCTTCTGACCATTCCAAGGGGCGGTTTGGGCATACTGTAGTGAATACAGTAACCCGTTTTCCGAGAAGCGATGAGCCACGCTTGAATCGCACTATCCAACCTGAAAGGGCATTGAATTTTGAGGAGCCAGGTTTTTGCACAATTTTCGAGCTACTGTAGCCTAGATTTGTTTTTTTTAAAATTATTTTTATGGATTTTTATCGTTTTTTCATGTTGAACTTCTTATTTTCCCGGTCGAAAATTATAAAAAATTCGAATTTTAAGAAGTTTTTCGTAAAATTTGGTGTTTGCACAACTATTCAGTTACAGTATCCCAGATTCAATTTTTTTTTGGTTTGAAACTTGCAAAACAAATTTTGTGAATTTTCATGGTTTTACCGGCAGTAACCCAAAATTGCTAAAAAGACGGTAGAGACCCAGAAAAAAACGCGTATCTGGGCTAGAATTCGATGTAGGTTCTGAACTTGATGTCACCTTTTCCAGACATATGAGACATTTCTAGTAAAAATCCAATAAACTAAAATTATTCAGGCGATGACAAGTCTCTTCGAGATGTTCATCAAACAAGCCGACGGTCCAACGAAAGATCCATTGGACGGGGAAACCGTAAAAATTCTGCAAGATCCTGAATATCGACGATTCGGGAATACTGTAGATTTTGAGAGATCAGCGAGAATTTTCAATCGGGAGAGAGGAGATGCGGGGAATGGTAAGAAATTCGGAGATTACTGTAGCTCTGAATTCTGTGCAAACGCCGTTTCACAGAAAATTGAATTTCTGTGCAAAGTGTCGTCAATTGTGATGCACGGTGTTTGCACACAAACCAGAGCTACAGAAGTCTACGTTTTGGCGCCGAATTCAAAAAACAATTTCAGAAGAAGAACGAATTCAAAAATGTGTGAAAAGCTTCGAAGAGGCTCTCCATCAGGCAAATTTAAATGCCGCTCGCGAGTCATGGGAAGTCATTTTAGCCGGTCTACGAGCCGTCATGGGCGGAATCTCGTACGAACGAATCGCTGAGCATGGACCAAAAAAGGGGCGTGTCTCTCCGGAAAATCCACTCACCACTGACTATTTTCTACATTTGGAACCGGAAATGGGATGGAGATCCGAGCAGAAATTGGCGTATGATCCGGAGAAATCCAAGTTTTTGATGGCTTTCAATGGATGGGTCATGAGCAGTGACCCGATGAAAAATTTTGCGTTGAAGGATTCGCAGGTAAAAAATTATAGTGTTTTTGAGATTTGTTATTATTTATTTGTATGAATTTGGCTCAATATCAGCTTCAAAATGAGCCTAATATCACTCTTTTTGAGTCATTTTGAGCAAAAAGGTTCGTGGCATAGAAACTCGAATATTTGGAAAACTAGGCCGCCAAGTCCGAATTTTTTTACAGATTTGAAAATAGCTATTCATAGTCTTCAAAATAAGTATACTCATGACTATGCTTTCAAGAATTACAAGCATGGCCTAGTTTTGGATTTCTAGGCCATCAGACTAATATCTAGAAAACTAGGCCACCAATACTGAAACTTTCGACGTTTTCCTCTTTTTCTTATTGAGAACTTGAAAATGAGTATAAACTTGACATAGTTTTCTCGAAGTTGGGTCTCGCCACGAAATTACGGTAGTTTGGAAAAATAATTTTCGTGGTGAGACCCGATACTGTCAAAAGGGGTCATGATGGGTATCATTCTGAAGCTCTCAAAATAGGTAATTCAAAAAAGCTACAATTTCCAAAGTTGGTGGTCTAGTTTTTGTGAAAATCAAGTTTCTAGGCCACCGAACAAAAGTAGGTATAGTATAGGCCCTCCAAATAAAATGTTTCTTCAGGTCTACCTCCGTCGTGAGCTGGTGTGTTGGGGTGACTCTGTCAAATTGAACTACGGCGAAAAAGAAGAGGACAGTCCGTTCCTATGGCAATACATGAGAGAATACACTCAACAAGCCGCCCGTATCTTCCATGGACTTCGCATTGATAACGCCCATGGGACACCGATCCACGTGGCAGAGAAGCTGCTGAAAATCGCACGAGAAATCCGACCAGATATCTATGTTTTTGCTGAGCTATTCACAGGATCTGAGCATGCTGATAACATGTTTGTCAATCGATTAGGCATCTCTTCATTGATTAGAGAGGCGCAAAGTGCTGGGGATAGTCATGAACAGGGTAGATTGGTTTATAGGTGAGGATTGGAGATTTTTAGGTGAAAAATTTAGATTTGCTATGGTGTTTTTGGTCGGGAATAGGTTTTTTTGTTATTCGAAATTCGAATTTCTTGGTTACTGTAGCCCAAACAGTCCGCAAGAACCGTATGCACAAGAGTTGATCATTCAGTGTTTGCACACTTTCGAGAGCACAGTAATTCAAAAAAAAGTTTCTAGACCAAAATTTTGCGGCAATTTCAAATTTTTAGGTCTCGAACTCTCAATTTTTCATTACAGATACGGTGGCGATTGTGTGGGAGCGTTCAAACAGAAATCCGCCCGTCTCGCTCCCGAATCCATTGCTCATGGCCTATTTCTGGATCAATCACACGATAATCCGTCGCCAATTCACACGAGAAGTGCTTTCGATATTCTTCCGACGGCCGCAATGCTCACGATGGCCTCGTGTGCAGTGGGAAGTAATCGAGGATACGATGAGCTGGTTCGAGATCATGTAAGTTTTAAGGAAATTCAAAAAATGGTTATTAGATTCGGATTCAGCACAAAAATCTTGTCTAGAACTGTTTTTTCTGAAAAGTTCTAGATCATTTTTGAAGATTTTTGGATTACTGTAGCCTCGTGTGCAAACACCGAGTGCACAGGATTTGACGCCAAATTGCAGAAAAATAGCTGAGAAGCGCCGTTTTGATGTGAAAAGACGCGGAAAAGTCGAATTTGATAATTTTAGAATCTAAAATTAAGTCGCAGCAGCTGAAATTGATGAAAAACTTTGAAAATTTGATTTTTCTCGAATTTTGATCGCAAATTTCTAAAAATTGGTACCAAATTTGGATAAAGCACAAAAATCCAGTCTAGGAACGTTTTTTTTTCAAATTTCTAGGCCATGTTCAACGGTTTTTGGGTTACTGTAGCTTCGAAGATGTGCAAAAACCGAATGCGCAAGATCATCTTTCTTTTTTTAAACAAAAATTGAATTTATCTGCATTTTCGCGCCGAATCAAGTGCATTCGGTGTTTGCACACATTCCAAGCTACAGTAATCCAATAATCTTAAAAATGACAACAGAAAATCCGAACAGAACCGTTCTAGACTGGAATTTTGTCCAGATTCCAAAATTGACGCCCATTTCCAGACTCTACGACTTTAAATTCTGAAAATTTCAGATCCATGTTGTCCATGAGACCCGCCCGTACGCCTCATGGTCCGACGAGGTAACCTCATCTCAAGGAATCATCGCTGGGAGAAAAATTCTGAATAATTTGCACACATGGCTCGCCGAGCACGGTTTCAATCAGGTCTTCGTGGATCAAATGAACTCGGATATCGTCGGAATCACTAGACACAATCCACGTAGTCATGAGACAGTAGTCGTGGTCTCTCATACAGCTTTTTCGAAAAATTATGTAAATTGGCCGGCTGGTTTGAAGCATATCCCAATTGGAGGCGTCCTTGAATCTGTTCTTTTTGAAATGAAGCTAAACAAGCAGCAAGACGAATGGAATCCGGAGAATTCGAATTTTCTGGAAGGACTGAAAATTTTCGAAATGGAAATTCGAGAAAATGCCGGCTTGGAGGAGGGGCAAATGTTCAAATTGCATGGTGGACCCACTGGATTCATTGAGCTCACTAATTTCCCATCTGGATCTGTCATTGGATTCAAAATTCGACCATCTGATGAGGCTGCCAGCGCTTTCGAGCAGATTCATCAATCTATAGGTAAGAAAATTTAGGGAAAAATTGGTTCAAACAGCAAGAATTCGAAGAGAGCCTAGAACTCCAAAACAAGGCCACCTAACTCGAAAATTTACTTTTTCAAACTCGCTATGCCGGGAGCTTTGAAATGATACCCATCACGACCCCCTTCTGATAGTTTTGGGTCCCAATACGAAATCCTTTCCTATTTACCGTATTTTCGTGGCAGGACCCAAAAATATAATTTCGAGATAACTAAGTCATGTTTACACTCATTTGAAAGTGCAAAGCTCGCTTAATCCGATGGTACAAAAATTGTTGCGTTTGGTGACCTAGTTTTTGAGAAAATTGGGTTTCTAGGCCACCGAACAAAACTAGGAATTTCTCGGAAACTAGGCCACCAAAACAAATTGCATTGATATCATCAACTTTCTTGATTTCTAAGCTTCAAAATGAGTATAAACATGACATTTCTTGCAGAATTTCGAATATTTCGTATTGTGGCCTTGAGATCCAAAACTAGGCCATGCGCCTAAACTAGGTCATGTGGCTAGGAAGGATAGTTATGAGTATACTCGTTTGAAAGCGCAAGTGTTGCTGAATCGAATGGTACAAAAATTGTTGCATTTCGTACTTTTTTCTCCGTTTTTCGCCCTTCAAAATGAGTATAAACATGACACATTTTGCAAAAGTTTGAATTTTTCATCTAGTGGCCTAGAAATCCAAAACTAGGCTATGTGCCTAAACTAGGCCATGTGGCTAGGAAGGATAGTCATGAGTATATTTGTTTTGAAACTCCTGATTTGCTTATTCCGGATTTGTATTTTATGTTCAAATTGGTGGCCTAGTTTTTGAGAAAATTGGATTTCTAGGCCACCACACTAAAAATGATTCAATACCGGTCGAACCCAACTAAATGTTAAGACGTTTAAGCTCATTTTAAAGCTCTTCACCCGCTAAACTCAAATATTTTATTTTCCAGCCTCCTCCCCTCATCTGGACTCCGCCCTCTCCAAACTGACCTATCAATCCTTCCCGACCCTTCTATTCCACTGTGAATCGGAAGACTATGCGACAATCGAACAAGGCGGATATGATGTTCCGAACTTTGGAAAATTTGTCTATTGCGGCCTACAAGGCCTAATTCCAGTCCTAGACAAAATCCGGGACCACAACGATTTGGGCCATCCACTGTGCCAGAATCTTCGAGACGGCACTTGGCTTTGTGATTATATTGTTGGAAGATTGGCAAAATTCCCGAAGCTTCTGGAAGTTTCTGAAGTGATTGAACAACTTCTAAAACCTCTTGAACGTGTACCGTACTACTTGAGACCTGCGTACTTTGAAGTACTGATTGCTCATATCTATGGAAAAGCGAGAAAAGAGGCGTTGAGTCGAATGGCATCGTAAGTATCTGGCTTCAGTTTAAGCCTAATCACTATTTTGTACGATCATTTTAACATTAGTTACAGTCGTTTTACAACGGTGGCCTAGAAAACCGAATTATGCATTTTCTCGGCCACCAATCTTAATTTTAAGTATAAAATTGGATTTGTCCCCTTGATCAAATTGAGGCATGTTTAAGCTCATTCAAAAGCTCGAGACTAGTCAATTTCAAATATGTTATGGATTATGAGATTGGTGGCCGAGTTTTGGATTCCTAGGCCACCAAAGTAAGATACATAGAAACACTCGTTCTTGGGCTCATTTTGAAGTTCTGAGCAAGCCAATCTCAAAATTTTACTTTCTGAATTCCAAAAATAGTTGTTTTTCTTATAAACAAGCTTTTTGAATCTATTCTTTTCGGCAAACTTTTCTCAATTTAGGCTGATGGCCTAGAAATCGAAATTTCGGGAAAAACTAGGTCATGTCACTGCCAATAATAGATTTTTCAAGACAAGAGCTTCAAAAGCAGAATAATCATGACTAGGTTTTATCTCAGTTTTTTAAAATTTGGACGATGGCCGGGTTTTTGGATTTCTAGGCCACCAACCGAAATATATGAAAATAAGCTAATTGGGTCGTGTGAAGGCTCATTCTGAAGCTGAAAAGACATTTACCACAAAAATAGAACCCTTAATTATGACTTGATAACTTAGTTTTCTAGAAAAATCGATTTTGGTACTCAGGTGGCCGTGGCCTAGAAAACCAAATTTTTAAATTTAAGCCATTTCGCCCATCAGCCACATTATTTGGAAGATGAAGAGCCACTCTTCTTGATGGCCTAGTTTTCAGAAAAATCCATTTTGGTGGCCGTGGCCTAGGAAACCAAATATCTTCAAACTAGGCCGAATTGGCCTGGCCAATTAGGTCATATGTGAGCTCATTTTGAAGCGCTGAACAATCCAAATTCAGTTTTTAAGTGTCGAACCTCGCAAAAATACATTTCTTTAATTATATTTTTCAGAGAAATCCACTCGTCATCTGCTCTAATCCGTCACTTGGCCATCTCAACACTGGAATTCCTCGGCTATATTCCAGGCGCCGGACTCGCCCCTATTCCAGAATCCCTAAAGCTAGAAGATGAGCATCCGTCGAGTCTCGCTGCCGGACTCTCTCATTTTTCAGTTGGAATCTGGAGAAATTGGGGTCGTGACACCTTCATCGCTCTTCCCGGATGCCTTCTAGCGACTGGACGATTCCAAGAAGCCCGCCAAATCATTCTATCTTTTGCTGGATCACTTCGTCATGGTTTGATACCGAATCTGCTTGCTGAAGGCATCGGAGCCCGATACAATTGTCGAGATGCCACGTGGTTTTGGCTGGTCTCCATTGTGAAATATGTGGAAATGGCACCGAATGGAATTGCAATCCTTCAAGACCCGGTTCGTCGGATCTATCCAAAAGATGATACAGTTTATGGAGACGCAGAGAAGGAGGAGAGATTGATTGATACGATTTACGAGGCCATCGAGAAACACTTTGCTGGAATTGATTTCCGGGAGAGAAATGCGGGACCACAAATTGATGAGCAAATGAGAGATGAGGGATTTAGGGTGAGTTTAGAGATTCAGTGGCCTAGAATTCGAAAACTAGGCCAGCAAGAGACAAATCAAAATGTGTGAATTTCCAGGTTACTGTAAGTGTCTCTCGAACCACTGGCTTCATTCAAGGCGGAAATCGCTGGAACTGCGGAACGTGGATGGACAAAATGGGGAGTAGTGAGCGTGCGGGAAACAAAGGAGAACCGGCAACACCTCGTGATGGAGCAGCCGTCGAACTACAAGGTCTCGCCTACCGTACCCTTCGATCGCTGGCCGACTGGAAGAAGGCGGGGCTTATCGAGAGGGGCGGAGTCAGTGACGACTGGTCTTGGAGCTTTTGGGCGGAGAAAATTCGGAGAAACTTCGAGAAACGATTCTACGTGGAGAAGGGGGCTACTGGCGAGTTTGTGAATCGTACGGAGATTTTGAAGGATTCATTCGGGTCGAGCCTTGGATTCACGGATTGGGAATTGAGATGTAATTATGGCATCGCGTTGGCAGTCGCTCCAGATATTATGGATCCGAAGAAGGCGTGGAAGGCATTGGATACTGCGGAGGTTCTTTTGGGACCGCTGGGAATTAAGGTAAGACATACAAATCTTTTTTTTGAATTTAAATCAAAATTCCGATTTTTGTAGACCTTGGATCCAACCGATTGGAACTACAACGGTTACTACAACAACGATGATGACGGTACCAACAAGGTTACCGCAAAAGGCTGGAATTACCATCAGGGACCTGAATGGCTGTTCGTCGCCGGTTATTACCTTCAGGCTCGTCTCAAAATTGGAGAAATTCTTGGAGGCGCCGAAAAGAAATACGCCATCCGTCAGGTCCAAGAGCGTCTCGGTAGCGCTTACAAACACTTGATCGATTCGCCATGGAGATCGCTTCCCGAGTTGACGAATGCCAATGGGGAGTACTGTAGACAGAGTTGTGATGCGCAGGCGTGGTCCGTCGGATGTCTGATGGAGGCGTGTGTCAAGCTGAATACAATTGATGAATAATTTTTCGATTTCCTAAACTGCCATTTTACATGTAACTAGTCTAAATTTGAATAAAGTCTGATAGATGGTTTTAGAAGCTTTTCAGTGGAGGAGTAAAAAAACATGAAGAACAGATGAAGAATATAGGAAAGTATTGTACAAAAAGAAGAGCATGATGTGAAGGTTATGTATTTACACCTTTTGTGATAGGATTTTCAGAAAAATTAGGGACCGGTTTTGGGGTTTCTAGGTGTATGTATATGGGCGATTGGGGCGATGCACTGATGATCCAGGGAAGGGAAAAACCGAAGCAAAAAAAATCGAAAAATTGCTGAGAAAATCAGAGATCAGACGCAGAATGGAGGGAATAGAGAGAAAGGAATAATTTAGAAAACAGGTCAGGCGTTGTTGGCCTGCTCACACGCGTCCACCCAGTCGGAGTAGACGTCGATGGGTTCGGAAAGGTAGTTGATGTTGGTTTGGAAGTCTTCAGAGCACACACGACACGCAATGTAGCCGACGTTCTTCTCGCGATCCCTGAGAAATTGGAAAATTACAATTTTTCAGGTTCTAAAACCTCATTTCTTCAAAAAATATTTTTTTCTGGGTCAGAGGATAAATTAATCTTTAAAAATAGAAAGCTCGAGATTTTTCAGCGATTTTTAGTAATTTCACTTACATTTTCACCTCACAGACGCGCTCATGATTGCAGAATGGACAGTTGAATTGAGTATCGAGCGGAACGACAGCCTTCGCCTTGGTTGGTGCCTTCCTCTTTGACTTTCGCTTTCCCATTTTTCGATTTTCGACGTTAGTGCTTCTGAAAATCGTTTTGAATGAGAGAAAAGGAATTGAGAGCAGAAAATAGGGGCAGAAAATAGATGCAGAAAATGAGAAAATTATGAAATTAAAAATGAGCCAAAACCGGAAAAAAATTAAAAAATTTTGGAAATTCTGATGCAATTTAATTACTTTTTTATTTGGAAATGTTTTTATTGATTTCCATAGCAATTTCAGATTTTTATATAATTTTCTGAACAGTTTTTATTCTTTTTGATGGGGTTATTCATGACATAAAAAAGTATTTTTTGGAATTTTTGTACACAAAAAATTAATGCATGCATGCGAAAAAATGTATTTCATGTATTTCTTCGTATTTTTTTGTATTTAAAAAACAAATCATGCATAACCCCATGAGGTTTCTATAACATGAATCTGACTTTTAAAACGATGATTTTTCCGCTATTTTTCTTTTTTGTCGTTTTATCGCAGTGGAATTGAGTCGCAACATCGATTTTACGAAATATTCATATTTTGGTGAAAATACCACTTTTCAGATGTAATTTGTGGTATTTTTTAGCATTTTTATATATAGTTTTACACTAAAATCACATTTGAAACCAAAAAATATAGGTTTATCACTATGAAAATGGGTCGCAACATCGATTTTCGGAACAAATCATTTTTCGGTGAAAATACCTTTTAGGTGGAACTTACGGTCTTGTTGGCATTTTTACAATCAATATTAGCTTAAAATCACATGTTTAACCTAAAAATCGAGAAAAAAACAGAAAAAATTCGAAAAATCCGGCGATTTTGCCGAAAAAAGCTTTTTTCGAAATGAATTTGCCGCGAGGATTCTCGCTTAGATGAGCAGGTTGCCAGGGGTACGGTGTGCAAACACTCTGCGTACTCTGCGTACTTTCAAATGTTGACCGTACTCTCCTCGAAAATTTCGATGCACATTTATCGGATTTTCGGAGCATTTTCTGGAAAAAAGATACTTATTCAAAGAGAAAACCGTTCAAAATAGCAAAAAAAAACAGGAAAATTGAAAAGATTTGTCGAATTTATGGCAAAAAACGATTTTTATGGTGCTTTGAATTTTTTGAATTTTAACATTTTTATGATGCAACTCAATTTCGTCCGTTTTCGTTCAAATTTTCTGATTTTTTTGCAGATGAGTCTCAAAGTGGTGTCTCGCAGCTTTCAACAAGTTCGCGGAATGATTCGGCCGCCTAAAAACCTCCCATATCGCGGAATTTTCAGAAAAGATGGGGAGGTGGTGCGGAAAGACGAGTTGCTGGTGAATCAGTTCAAAATGAACTATCACCCGGGCTTGAATGTGAGTTTTTGTTAAGAAATTTAGCAGAAAAATGAAAAAAAAAAAGATATTTTGAGCTGAAAAATTGAATTTTCGGCTAGAAACTAGATTTTCAGTCAGAAATCTTGAATCCCATGTTTTCTAGGTAATTTCCAGTGTTTAAAAACTATTTTTTATGCTTTAAAATCCCAAATTTGCCCCTCGAACCCAAAATTTTCGCTAATTTCTCAATTTTCAGGTCTACTACGAGAACGACCGCGGCGAACGTCTTCTGAGAGCCCACTGCGACGGCGTCGTGCGAATCACACGTGAAAAGTGCGACGTGGATTTTGAAATCGAAGAAATGAAGGCGTACGAGTATCGACGAGACGTGGATTTGTACAAGATGACGTTCAATGTGATTCCGTTGGAACCATCGAAGAACCATACACTGAGACATGAGATTTAACGCTGAAAATGAAGATTTTGGCTATTTTAAGACCTCAAAATTCATGGAAATCGGCTCAAAATGGTCTAGAATTTTTTTTCTGTTAATTTCTGATTTTACGGGGTATTTAGTCACCTAGTTGTCCGTTTTTTTTGTTATAAAAAGGTTTTTTTTTGGTTTCTAAATTTTTCTTTTTCTTTTTTTTCTCACTTTTTGGTTTTTTGGGCCAATTCTATATCGATTTTTCACCATTTTTCGACCTAAAACCCTCTGTTCTAGCCCTAGAATGGACATTCCGGACGGTCCGAATCTGGAGCGTGACGTTCAACGCATTCTGGAGCTCATGGAGCATGTGCAGAAGACTGGAGAGGTCAACAATCCGAAGCTGGCATCGCTTCAACAGGTTCTTCAATCCGAGTTCTTCGGAGCGGTTCGAGAGGTTTATGAGACGGTTTACGACTCGATTGATGCGGATACAGCGCCGGAGGTAAATTTGGGATAGAAAAATCTAGAAAATTGCTGAAAATTGATTCTGACGGTTAGATTTTTGCATCTCAAAAACCAAATTTTCAGCCTGAAGTTTTGAAAAAAAAAACGGCCATAAATGATCCAAATAGATTTGTTGCAGTAAAAAAGTTTGTAAAATCCCATATTTCGACTGCAAAAAGCGTCTCATAGTGACGATTTGTAAGAGAATTGGTCTTGAAAAAAAAATATATTTTCAAAAATTTTAAAATTTCGAACTATTAAAAATTTGAGATATTCATGAAGTAAATCAGCCAAAAAAAATCCAAAATTAGCCAAAAAATTTGGGCTAAAATAGTTGAAAATTGACCTAACAAGCGGTCGAAAATTGACGAAAAAGCCCGAAATTTGGTAAAAAAATAGACTGAAATTGCTTAAATTTTGAAAAAAAAATAGTTCAAAATGAGACAAAATAGTCAAGAATTAGCCAGAAGAACGTCAAAGTTTAGGTTAATAAAAGTCCAAAATTGGCCAAAATCCTTGAAAAATAATCAAAACCGGTTAAAAATACGCCCAAATCAGAAATTGTCCAAAAATAGCCTGAAAATAGTTTCCAAATAAGTCAAAAATAGTCCAAAAATAACCAAAAATTCCAGAATCTACCAGGAACAATCTAAAATCGACGCAAAAAAAATAGTAAAACAACGGCTGAAAATAGTCTAAAATTAGCCAAAAATAGTTTAAAATCGACTAGAAACAGTTTAAAATTGGCCAACTATGAGCTCAAAATTATTCAAAAATTAGTGAAAATAGATCAAAAATTAGCCAAAAATACCCCAAATTTGGCCAGAAATAGTCCAATATTTGGGTTAAAAAAGTCCGTAATTGGCCAGAAATAGTCCAGAATTAGCCATTCCTATAGTTTCAAAAATTCCAGACAAAAGCATCAGCTACAGCCAAAGCCACAGTGGCGGCGTTTGCCGCCGCTGAAGGCCACGCCCATCCACGAATCATAGAGCTGCCGAAAACCGATCAAGGACTCGGCTTCAATGTGATGGGTGGAAAGGAGCAGAACTCGCCAATTTATATTTCTAGGTAAATTCTTAAATTTTCCGAAAAGTCTAAAACTTAAAATTCCAGAATAATTCCCGGAGGCGTGGCTGATCGACAAGGTGGTCTGAAGCGAGGTGATCAACTGATTGCTGTTAATGGAGTGGTGAGATTTTAAATCGTTTCAGTAGCAGCCAAAATGAGCAATTTCGAGTCTAGAAAATCTATTTTTGGTTAAAAAATTGCCCATTTCGGGCATTAAAAAAACGATATTTTGAGTTCGAAATGCACCTTTTTGAACCGGTCAAATTGCTCATTTCAGTCTAAAAATGTCCGTTTTGGCTTGAAAAAAATTGCTTATTTGGCTCAAAAACAATGGCCATTTTGGCTCAAAAATGTCCTGTTTAGCTCAATAATGGTCTTAAAAATAGCCTATTTGGCTCAAAATAGTCTTAAAAGTTGCCTTTTTGTTCGAAAATGGTATTTAAATTGGCTTATTCAGCTCAAAAAGAATCTTAAAAAGAGCCTGCATAGCTCAAAAAAGCCTGAAATTTGCCTATTTACCTCAAAAGTGTCATATTTAGCCCTGAAATGGTCCTACAAAGGGCCTATTTGGCTCGAAACTAATCTTGAAATAGTTTTTTTTGGCTAAAAAATGTCCTATTCAACTCCGAATGGCCTTAAATTTGCCTAAAAATTGTCTTTTTAGCTCAAAAATGACCTATTCAGCTTAAAAAAGGGCTTAAAAATAACCGTTTTGGCACAAAAATGGTCTTAAAGGTGGTATATTTGGCATCAAAACGACCTAATTGACCCAAACTTCATTCCAGAACGTCGAAAGTGAGTGCCACGAAAAAGCGGTGGACCTCCTGAAGTCGGCAGTTGGCTCTGTGAAATTGGTCGTTCGCTATATGCCAAAATTGTTAGACGAAATGGAGAGAAGATTCGAAAGGCAACGTCTACGATCCACTCAACAGAGTCCCACACTTCCAACGCCTTCATCGTCAGCGCCACGGAGATAGACGATTTTTGGCTTTGATTTTTGAAAAATTCTAATTTTTAGCTTCAAAATGAGCTTATTTGTGCTAAAAATGAGCTGTTTTGAGCTGGAATTTGTGCATTTTTAAAGCTAAAAATCTGTATTCTCTAGAAATTAAAAATCCCAAAAAAAATTCAGATTTTTTGCTTTTAAATGAGCTATATTAAGCTAAAAATGAACTATTTTAGCCTGAAAACTGAGCATTTTTAGCTCAGAATAGTTCATTTTATAGATGAAAATCTAAATTTTCTAGTAATTAAAATTCGCATTTTTAGCTCAAAACATGAGCCATTTTCAGCTCTAATATAGTCAATTTTTAACCCAAAAATCCCCTAATTAACCCCCATTTTTACTCATTTCTACTAATTTTTCCAATTATAATTTTATAGATTTTTAGCTATAAATGTACATAATTCACTCCTCCTTCCCCCTATATTCTCAAATTTTCAAGCAGTTCCAAAATATTTCCTGCCAATTTAATTTTCAAAAAATTCTAGAAAATTCTGCAATTTTTGCCCTATAATTTCGCTTTAATCCTGCCTTTTTTCTCATGCTTTTAGGTGCTTTCCTGTATTATTTTTTGCCCCATTTTTCAAATTATTTGTATGAATTTTTATCTGAAAATTACCGTTTTTTAGAGATTTTTATGTCGAAAAATCACAATTTTTCTACCTATTATTACCGCTTTTTCATCTATTTACATGTCTGTTTTTACCGAATTTTCAGAAAAAAAACAGATGATTGGACGAATTGTGCCACGTGTCGCGAGGAGTACAGTAATCTACAGTAACCGACAAGTACATCGAATGCTAACGGAACAGGAAATTAAAGTGACGCCGAAGGCGGCGAGCAGACTGAAAGTGAGAATTTGGAGAAGTTTGGAGATTCATTATTTCTTTTCATTCTAAAATTCTGAGATTCAGAAATTCAGAAATTCTGAAATTCCGAAATTCTGGAATTCTGAGATTCTGATATTCTGAAATTCTGAGATTCTGAAATTCTGACATTCTGAAAACCTGAGATTCTAAGATTCCCAAATTCTGAAATTCTGAAGTTCTAGAATTCTGAGATTCTGAAATTCTGGATTTCCCGAATTCTGAAATTAAGATGTTTTGAAATTCCGAGATTCTGAATTTCTAAATTTTCGAAATTTATGAAAATTTGCGAATTCAAAAAAATCAAATTTTCAGGAAGTCCTAGATTCCGGAGAACGTCTTCGATTGGAAGTCGACGGCGGTGGCTGTTCTGGATTCGAGTATAAAATTCGTTTGGATCGAAAAATGAACGACGACGACTTGTTGTGGAGGACAGAGACGGGAGTGGAGATTGTCGTCGATGAAATGTCGTTGGGATATATTAAAGTGTGTTTTTGACCGAAAAATGTGAATTTTGAGAATTTCGGATCAGAAAATCTGGATTTTGAGCAGAAATTCAGCTAGAAAATGTAATTTTTGACCCTAAAAATGCTATTTTCATCCAAAAATTCTACATTTAAAGATTTTTTTATCTGAAAAACGTCAAATTTTGAGTCGAAAATGTCAATTTTTCACCAAAAAAATGCCTCAAAAAGCCGAAAACTTGGGAAAATGTCAGTTTTTGGTCTCAAAAATCAGTTTTTCAGTAATTTTTTCAAATTTCAGGGCGCCACTGTGGACTTTGTGGAGGATTTAATGAAGGCGTCGTTTCGAATTGTGAATAATCCTGTAGCGGAAAAAGGATGCTCCTGTGGTTCCAGTTTTGCACCGAAAATGGATTAATTCTTTCTTTTTTTCTTGGTTTTTTTGAATTTTTTGTAATTTTTTTTTGTGAAAAATTGGTGAAAAATGACCGATTTAGAGTTTCAAACTGTAATTAAATAATTGATTTTTTTTTTGGATATTTTTTAGGCAGAATTGTATTTTTATTTAGATTTTTCTATTAGTTTTTTGTTTTCTTTTTGCTTCTACTCAAGATTTTTTATTCGGATTTTTACTTCTTTTTTCGTGCATCGATATGAGATTTTTTTCCTTTTTTTTTCAATGAAAAAATTTCGATTTTTATCCTTTTTTTCCGATTTTTGAGATTTTTTATATGTTTTTTTGTGGTCGCTGCCATATTTTATCTGATTTTTACAGTATTTTGTAAAAAAAATCTAGATCATGATGCAATTTAGTGTTGAAAATGTTAACTTTTTTTCAATTTTTAATGATTTTTTTTCCGAATTTACACCGGAAAATACCAAAAAACGGGTTAAAAATACTGGAAAAATCAATTTTTCACTTTTTTTTTCGCTTTAAAAATGTAAAAAATCGATTTTTCTGTATTTTCTATGTTTTTTTTCTGATTTTTAAGGTTAAAATTGATATTATTATTCCAGAAAAAAAAATGTTGAAAATATATTTATTAAAATTCGGAAAAAAATCATAAAAATTCGAACAAATAATCATTTAAATTTGGAAAAAATAGCATTAAAATTTGAAAACAAAGCAATAAAATTTGAAAGATATAATTAAAATTTGAGAAAAAAAAATCAAAAATTATGGGTTGAAATTTCGCAAAACATAACCGAAAATGCAATTTTTTCCCAGAATTCCTTTTTTTTTTTAAATCCAAATCTTCAAAAAATTCATCTTTTTTCACTAGTCTAGTTTTAAAACCCCTCATTTAAGTACATTTTTCTCTCCCAAAACTCCAAAAACATATATAATCCTCGTTTTTCCAGATGCTGCCCTCATCCATATCGAAATTGTGCAGCGCTGCCGCTCGTTCGAGCTCAACAGCCGCTTTTTTCTCGTCTGGAGCATCGAATCCACGTGGCAGACGTGGACAAGAAAGAAGACAGCATCAAGAGCAACGATACAGTGGTGATAAAACCAATGGGGGAGGAAGAGGAGGTGGACGATGGGCGAAATATGGGAAATCAGCGACAACTGGGACCACTGCAGTACTCGCGTTGTCGTGGATGACCACTATCAAAGATGTATTGGGAATTGAAAAGGTTCAATTGGATACGGATCCGTTGAAGGAGAAGGTTATACAGGTACATTTTGAGGAGCTACAGTACTCCAAAAAAGTATATCAACTTTGAATTCCAAAAAAAACTACTCCAAAATTTTCAGAATTGTCTAAAAATCCCAGAATGTACTAAACAAGAATCGAGCTTCATTTTTGTAGTTGAAAACTTTTTTGCAGCTTTTCTGGTTTTTGAGATATGCGCCTTTAAAAAGGGTGCATGAGAGAAAGAGGCGAAGCTACAGTACCCTTTTGATTTTTCGAAATTTCGAAATTTCGAGAGTAAAGTCGCACAGCTCAAATACCAAAAGAGCTATAATACAAAAAAGTTGTCAATTACAAAATTAAAACTCAATTATCGTTTAATTCACTCTGAAATTTTCAAACCCATCCAATTGAACATATAACCCTTGAAATTGGCCGTTTTCAACTAATTTTCGGCATATTTCTAGTCCTGGCTCTACCGGAAACGTCGTCAATACGACGACGCGATTCAAGTTCTTCAACTGGCGTTAGAAGAAGCTGAAGAGCGAAAAGAGGAGCTTCCAATCACTCGAGTCTACGATGAAATGGCCAATACCTACTATGAAAAATTGAATTTCGACGAAGCGGACAAATATTTTCGAATTGTCATTCAGCGTCTCGTTGCGGTAGGGTTTATTTCTGGAAGTTTTGAAAAAAATGGGATTTCGAAGTTTTAATTTTCGAAATTCTGGAATTTTGAAAAAATTCCAGCTACACGGCAAAAAGGATTTCGATCCGGAATTCATCGGCGTCTCACTGAAGCTAGCTGATATTTTGGCGCATAAAGGCGATTTGGAGAGTGCGGAGAGCGGTTTCAAACATTGTGTTCGGCGGCAAATGAGAGTTATGGAGGAGCATATGAAGAAGTTTAGGTATGGAAAAATTGCAAAAAAATTTAGAAATTTGAAAAAAAACCGTTTAAAAAATATACAAATTTAGATCATGATGACCTGGAAAAATCTAGGGTATCCCCTAGAAAAATTTAGGTGATGACCTAGAAAATCTAGTGAAATCTAGGCCATGACCTAGAAGAATCTAGGTCATGAGCTAGAAAAAACTAGGTCACGACTTAAAATAAACTGGGTCATGACCTAAAAAATTGAGGTCATGACCTAGAAAAATCTGTGTCATGACCTAGAAAAATTTAGATCATGACCTAGAAAAAACCAGGTCATGACCTAAAAAACCCAGATCAAGACCAGTGTGTCTTTTCGAAAAGAGAAATTCCTCGAAAAAAATTCCTCGAGAAAAATTTTTCGAGGAATTCCTCGAGGATTGGGTTCCTCGAAATTTCTCGAAGAATCCTGAAGACGTCCCGAGCCACTAAACTTCCATTCATCATAACTTGGTTCATTTTTATGCTAGAAAGTTCATCTTACCACCATTCGAACGCTCTCTTCAAGCTTAACACAATGAAAGCCACTTTAGCACATAAAGTAGGCGGGTTTAAAAATGATTATTTTGACAAAAGTATATCAAAAATCAACAGAAAAATTTTGAAGTTTTCGGTCTCTGGATCGGCGGGTCAGCCCGGGTGCGGGCTGGGCCGGGATTTAGCAAGTATGGTTTTTTCTGCTCCAAAAATAACTTTTTCTGTGTTAGTTTTCTTGCTCGGCAACCGATACCATTCGATTCCTCTCATGATTCTACGTATAATACGCCTAGCTGCCGAGCAAGCTTTTCAAAATTAAGCCGTGTAAGAACCTCCAAAAAATCTGCCGAGGTGGCTTCCACCACAGGACACCAAGTAGCTCATATGTGCCGTCTACTTTATGTGCTGAAGTGTAAAAATGAAACGAAAAATTTCTCGAAAAATTCCTCGAGGAATTTCTCGAAATTCTTCGAAGTCGTTTCGAAAGGACACACTAATCATGACCTAGAAAAATCCAGGTCATGACCTGGAAAAACTAATAAAACTAGGTCATGACCTAGAAAAATCCAGGTCGTGACCTAAAAAAATCTAGGTCATGACCTAACAAAACTAGGTCATGGCTTAGAAAAAGCTAGGTCACGACGTAAAATAATCTGGGTCATGACCTAGAAAAATCTGTGTCATGACCTAGAAAAACCCAGATCATGACCTAGAAAAATCCAGGTCATGACCTGGAAAAACTAATAAAACTAGGTCATGACCTAGAAAAATCCAGGTCGTGACCTAAAAAAATCTAGGTCATGACCTAACAAAACTAGGTCATGGCTTAGAAAAAACTAGGTCACGACGTAAAATAATCTGGGTCATGACCTAAAAAAATTGAGGTCATGACCTAGAAAAATCTGTGTCATGACCTAGAAAAACCCAGATCATGACCTAGAAAAATCCAGGTCATGACCTTGAAAAAACTAGGTCATTTTTTCCCAATTTTTTTTTCAGTGAAAAATTTGTGGCATGACCTTGAAAAAACTAAATCATTTTTTCCCAATTTTTTTTTCAGTGTTGCTCACGGAGCCCTGGTCGAGGATCGTCATACTGTAGACACTTATGGTGCCGTCTATACTGATCCGATTGCTCTTTTCGGGATGACTCTGGAAGCCTATGCCAACTTTTTGATCAATTATTGCGAAGAGAATCGATTGGCCGAGGCGGAGGAGTATATGGATGAGGTGATGAAGGTGAGTAGTGGACATCTGGACATTTGGGGGGACGGATTTTTCCTTTTTGAAAAATTTTGAATTTCAAAGTTTCAAAAAATCCATAAACTCAAAAATCTAGAATTTCAAAAATTCCTTGAAATTCTGATATTTTGAAAATTCCAAAAATTCAATTTTCCAAAAAAAAACAATTTTTTTAGAAAATCAAGTTTTTCAAATTTTCAAACTTCTTAGTTTAGAGAAAAACACAATTCTTTAGATTTCGTATCAGATCTACGGAGCCAGCTCGGGACACACGATCAATATGCTGAACAATTTCGGAGCAACGTTGGTGCTCAAAAATCGGTAAGGTACTGATTTTCAGATTTGTCGAAATCTGAAAAAATGATTTTGAACCATTTTGACCCTTATTGGGACCATTTTAAGCCCTTTTCTGGTCTATTTTAAATCATTTTAAGCGGGGTTTTTGCTATTTTAGACCAATTTCGGCCCATTTGAAAAATTCGAAATTGAAAAAAATATTATTTCTAGTGATTTTTGGCTCAAAATTCGAGAAAAATACGAGATTTCTTTTCTAAATTTTTATCTAAATTTTCAGATTCGAATTGGCGAAAAAGTACCTATCAATTGGTGTGGATCGTATTCTCTATGTGAATGAATGTGCTCATATGCTGCCTGGATATTACTGTAACTACGCGGAAGCTCTTTTCCATACAGGGCAAAAGGTGAGCAATCGTTGCTCAGCGATTTGAAAAAAAACAGAGATTTTTGGGATCAAAAATTCCATTTTTAGGCCAAAAATGATTTCAATTTTGACTGTTCTAGCATTAAAAATACCGGAAAACTTGAAAAAAAAATTCAAATGTTTTTTTCGAAAATTTTCGATTTTTTCTGAAATTTTGAAAAAATTATGAAATTTCAAATTTCTCGAATTTCCCGCCAAAACTTTTCCAAAAAAATTTTCTAGGAAGAAGCAGCGGAATACGCTCGAAAAGCGGTCCAAATGTCGCGAAGCGGTGATGAGCGTCTTCGAAAATACACTCAACAATTTTTGAAGGATCTCGAGAAGGATTTGAATAAGGGAAAACCCAAATCGTGGTGGTTCTTCTAGATATTTCTATTTTCCTTTTTTAATTATATATTTTTAAATTTAGAGCCGGTTTTTTGTGTTTTTGTCTCAGCTAAATATATTTTTTTTGTTTTTTCAATTGTTTTAGGATTATATTATTGTGTAGCTTCTCGTGTTTTTGTTTGGATAGAGAATGTGAGAATTTTGAAAAAAAAACGTTTTTTTTTTTTGAAAAATTCGAATTTTTAAAACTTTTTAGGTTTTGAGTATTTTCAGAATTTTGGGGTTTTTCAGCAAAATAAGCCTTAAAAACTAGATTTTAATGTCAAAAAACTTCTAAAAATCTTTTTTCTTGAAAAATGAAAAAAAAACCTTTTTTGGAATTTTTAAATTTTTGATTTCCTGATTTTTGTACGTTCGAAAGATTAAACTTTCGAAATTTTGCGATTTTCAGCAAAATAATCGTTTAAAACTAAATTTTAATGCCAAAAAACTGCTTAAAATTCCGGTTTTTTAGATTGAAAACATTCAAATTTTTAAACATTTTGTGTTTCTAATTTTTGAATTTTCGAATTTCGAATCTCGAAATTTTTCTTCTTCTACAGAAAACACTTTTTAGAAGAAAAAATTGTAGTTTCTAAATTCAAAAAAAAAAGCCATCAAGATTCGTGCAAAATTCATTGAAACATTGGAAAAAAAACTAGAAAAATCCAAGAAATTAATCTGAAGAAGCGCAATTTCGAAGGATTCTGTGCGCAACCGATGGGTCCAATCGCTGAGATCACCAGGGAGAAGTTTTCTAACATCGTCGATTGTATTGATTTTCGAGATACATTGGGTCTGGAAATGTATTGTAAAAATTAGTAGTTTTAAATTACAGAAATTCTCCAAAATCCGTTAAACCTGTAATAGAAGCCCCCCTCCCCCCACACTGTCAACTTCAAGACAATTTATCTAGATTCCTGTAAAAGATATCAAAAATGTGTCAACTAATAAGATATTGGTGATATTATGGTAAACAATTTATCAGTTGACCACTTTTTGATATCTTTCACAGAAATCGAGATATATGGGCTCTCAAAGTTGGAAGTTAGAGAGCCCTTCTGTTACAGGTTTTACGGTAATCGATATTTACCTTCATTTTTTCCAGACGATTTTGAGTGGAAATCTGTAATTTTTTCTTCAAATCCTTTCCAGATTTTTCCAAAAGATATTCTTCGCATTTTCGAATAACAGTCGATGTATTGTACATATCTCCAACGTGCAAGATCGCCTCGACGGTTGAATCTAGAAGTATTTGAAAATTAAAGAAAATTATATTTAATATTCCATACTTGTAATCCGGGCCCTGTCATATCTTTTTTCAGAATCAATATTTTTATACCAACTAGATCAGATATGATATAAATCGACAAGTACTACAAAATTATACTATTTGGAAAGCTGTATGTTATCAATGAACAAAGTTAGAGACAAAAAACAGAGGCCCGGCCCGGACCCACGCGACAAGGCCCGGCCACTTTATGACTTGTAACTTTGTTCATAGACAAGATACGGCTTTTCAATCAGTATCATTTTGTAGTACTCGCCGAGTTCTATCCTATCTGATTTAGTTGGTTAGAAAATATTGATTCTGAAAAAAAAGAACGCCGTCCGAACCGTCAACTTTGAGCGTATATATCTCCTTTCCTGTTAAAGATATCAAAAAGTGATCAGCTGACAAAATGTTTATCATAATGTCAGCAACATTTTATTTGTGCATTACTTTCTGATATCTTTTACAGAGTCTGAGATACATGGGCTCAAAGTTGTAAGAACGCCGCCCGCGAAATTTTCCAGGTCTCACTGTTTTTAATTCGACAATACTTAGCTTCAAATTAAATAAAATTTTCTTAATTTTTTTTCAGTTTTTGGTGCTTTTCGATCTTTTTTTTCATAAATCATCGCGCCCATGTTCGATGACCATTCTTTTTTGAATCCCGAGCGCCAATTTCATTAGCAGTGGCGCGCGTTTGCTTCGCCTTCCCACGGTTTTCAAAAATGAGGAGATTGATTTTTAGGCCTTTTTGAGCGTATTTTTCAGTCATTTTATAGTTATGATTGTCTTGAAATATTTGTTTTTCTTGTTATTCAATGTTTTTGGAAGATTTTTCTCCCAAAAATATAGTTTTTTTTTCAGAAAAATGGAGGCACAAGAAGGCCGTAAAAGTGGTCCTAGAAAGTCAAAATTCACAATGGATACACCATCAGAAAGACCAAAAAAGAAGGCCAGAAGGCGGTTAGAAGCTGAAAAACACCGAGAATCATCCGATGTCTACGTGGAAGAATCGCAGAGAGCAAAGAAGATGGATTTTCAAAAAATCACTGGTATTCAGCGAATCTACGGAGACGTCGAATACAAAAATGGTTCTGAAAATGCGGAAGTCGACGCGGCGATTGCGAAAATTAAAGAGATTTATGTTCCGATTCGACAGGAATTCAATAAAATGGTCGAAGAAGACAGAAAAGAGAAATTGAGGCCATGGCAGGCCAAAGCAGATGAAGCATATGATCCTCGATTGAGAAATTTGGGCATTCGTATGCGAAATTTACAAGTAGCCGAGTGGGAAGAGACGCCGGATGGATGGATTCCCGGGTTTGGAGAGACGATTGTTAGGGATTTTGTTGGTGGGGCAAAGGTAGGATTTTAGGTTTTTAGTTGTACTAAAAACTGTGAAAAATGTATATTTTTGTCTGAAAGTCCGATTCTTTTAAAGCCGAGATTTTTAGAAAAAATACCGAATT
This sequence comes from Caenorhabditis briggsae, assembly GCF_000004555.2. Classification (NCBI taxonomy): domain Eukaryota; kingdom Metazoa; phylum Nematoda; class Chromadorea; order Rhabditida; family Rhabditidae; genus Caenorhabditis; species Caenorhabditis briggsae. The sequence continues at coordinate 4,583,058 of NC_013486.2, read as the reverse complement.
TTCGCAAATCCCAAAAATTTGATTTACAGAGGGTTTCGGCTTGAAAAAAAAGCGGTTTTCAGTTGAAATTTTAGTATTTTAAAGCTAAAAACTCTCGATTTGCGTTATAAATCACTAGAAATCGGCGGAAAATGCTGTTTTTTTTTGCTGAAAATTCGATTTTTCCATCCTAAAAATGTGGATTTGCAGCTGAAAATACGATTTTTAGCTGAAAAATTCGGGTTTTTGGCTGAATTATTTGATTTTTCATCCCACAAAAACTCGATTTTTAGCATCGAAATGACTAGAAATCGGCGGAAAATGCAAGATTTTTCGGCCCGAAAACTCGGTTTTTCAAAGCTGAAGTTGTGATTTTTTAGCTGAAAATTCAATTTTTTCAGCCGAAAATGCGATTTTTAGCTTAAATGCGATTTCCAGTTGAAAATTGGGGGTTTTAGAGCTGGAAACCCCTTTTTTGAGCTAAAAACACATTTTGAGCGTCCGCTAAAAACACATTTTGAGTGGTTTAAATTGCTTCAAGCTTAAAACTGCGATTTTCAGTTCAAAGTCAACTTTTTCAAGCTAAAAAACTCAATTTCAACATTGGAAATTATCGAAAATTGCCAAATATTATATTTTTTCGACCGGAAAAATCGATTTTTCGCCGAAATATTTGATTTCTAAGCTTCAAAACAACGCATTTTCAAATTTTGTGCTTGCTAAAGACTGAAAATCGCCGGAAAATGCAAGTTTTTGAGCTAAAAAACTTATTTTCAGCTTTTGAATTTACTGGAACTCGCCTGTAAATCTGGTTTTTTTTTGGCTGAAAAATTCGGTTTTTCAATGCCAAAAATGCGATTTCTAATTGAAAATTGAACATTTTTAAACTGAAAAACTCATTTTTAGCACTTAAAATGACTTGAAATTGTGAAAAATTCAAATTTTAGAAGCCAAAAATGCGATTCTCAGCTAAAAATTTTGATTTTTTGAGCAAAAACTCCAATTTTGCAGCCATATTCTTCCTCTTCCGATGATCGTGACAACCGACCAAACGTCAAAAGAACCGTAAATGTTCTAAAACTACCAACAGGCGACATCTATCCACCGATGGTTCATTGGATTCCAATCGAGACGAGTATTCCAATGGCGGATCAATTGAGACTAACACATATGCCTTATTTTCCGAATGCATCGGATGATAATGATATGTATGAGAAGCTGATCGATCACTTTCCCGATGGAATTTCTGGCTTTGCTTGTGAGTTTTTTTTTTTTGGACGATTCTGGTTCTAAAATTACCAAAAATGTCCAAAAAATTAGCGATTTTTCGAAACAAAAATTGATTTTTTCTTGAATTTTTCTGCAAAATTTTTAGACCTTTTTAGGATTTTCAGCTAGTTTTTGCAATTCTTTTTCACAGTTGCAAGTGGACCGGTCCGGGCAGGTGGCGGGCCGGCTGATAAATTGTCTCTAAAACGAGGTATTCAGACGGTTTTGGCACCAAATGATAGATCTCGACAGGGCTCATCACGTCTATATCATTCGAGCCGGATTCCGGTCCGAAAAATGTGTTTGAATGACAAAAAATCTGCATTTTGTCAAATTGGTCGAAAATTGTCATTCAATCCCAGGTTGCGGCATGTGATCAGACCGGAATCCGACTCAAATGGTATAGGCTGGGCCCTGTCGAGATGTATCATTTGGTACCAAAACTGTCTGAACATCTCGTTCTAGGGAAAAGTTATCAGCCGGTCCGCCACCTGCCCGGGCCGGCCCGTTTGTAACTATGAAAAAAACTCCCACTGAGAAATTCCAGCAGGTTCTTGCAAATTTTTGAATTCCCGCCAAAACTGAAAACTCCGAAAATACAGCGATTTTTTTTGTGCAATTTTTTAAAAGAAAAATTGATTTTTTCGCGAATTTTTCGCAAAATTTTTAGACCTTTTTAGGGTTTTCAGCTATTTTAAAAAAATTTTTTTTCGATTTTCCCGGTTTTTTGTCTGAAGTTTGATGGGAGATGGTGTTCATGAAGATTACTGTAGATTACTGTAGAAAACGAATTTCCTCTTTTGTAGTTTTTTTTTTGTCTGCATTTTGACGTGATGATGTTTGCAAAAAACTACAGTAATCTACAGTAACCTTCCGTCAAGAAAAATCAAATTTCAGACAAAAAATCAAGAAAAAATTTCAAAAATAGCTGAAAAACCCTAAAAAGGTCTAAAAATTTTGCAAAAAATCCAAGAAACAAACTGCCCATTTTTCAAAAAATTTGGCTACAATAATCAAAATTAAAAAGTTTTCAACAAAAAAATTTTCCAGCCAATTGGTCGTATATCAACAACTATTTGGTATACAAAGTGATGCGAAAAGCTCTCGAATCATACACTGGACCACCGGATATCCTCTACTATGCACTCTAAAAATCTGGCCGAATAAATTTTCGCAAAGAGAATTTTCGACAGTTTTCCCGAAGCTATGTGAATTGTTTTCGGAAAACGAATCGGATTGGGAGGCATTGGAACCATGGAAAAGCGATGAATTTATGAATGGAATCGCTGATAATCTTGATGTAAGGGACGAGACATCTGGATATGTGGATTCATGGATGGACTGGGAAATTTTTAAATCCTAAAAATCTGGAAGGCTTGCTATTTGGAAACTTTTCTCAAACTCACAACTTTCACAAAATGAGTCTTTGAGATTTTGGGATTTTTTGGAAACCTTTTATTTAATCTCCAAATCCCCAATTTTTGAAATTTTTGCATTGTTTTAATTTTTTGAATGCTTTGGATTTTCTGCATAGTGAAAAGTGGGCCGGGCAGGTGGCGGAACANCAGGCTTTTAGATTCATAGCTATGCCTCATCACAAAATGTAATTAGGGATTCGAGGACAGACGATTAAGTTTCTAGGCCACCTCTTTTTCTGGATCTTCCCCATTCGGATTTCTAGGCCACGGCGGCCACGTTATGTAAAATTCTACGCCACCATGGTTTGTATATTCTAGGCCGCAACTGAGTGCTTTCTAAAAACTAGAATTTCAGATCCTAGACCAGTCATTTGGGCTTCTAGGCGACAAAGTTTTTTGAACAATTTAAAGATTCTAGGCCATTAATTTTTCTAGGGCACTCCATTTCCAGCAATGA